>NC_061536.1:11957500-12202500 GCF_022379125.1 Scophthalmus maximus | reverse complement strand
ATCAGATAACTGTTATCTCTAGCTGTGCTTATTTCATTATTTTTAACAGCCCAAAACCTGACAGTATTTAATTATCGATCATAAAACAATGATTAAACAAGGCAGCAAATCCGCACAGCTGTGAACCCAGAACTATGATACTTGTTGCCTGATAAATGACCTCAGGGACTAATTGAGTATTTGATGATCAAGGTATCGTCCATTGGACTTATTGATTATTCGTTGTTTTGTTTTTTTTAAATGGAGCTTCTTCCACCTGCGACCCCTCGTCACGTTGTCATACGCCTTTGACTCAAAAAGCAGTTTCGGCAAAGCATAATTTTTTGTATGAACGTGTATGAGCGTTCTGACCCCTTAGAGAGGTCGCGAACACCACGGAGGGCAACCAGTAAGTCAGCAAACAGTATCTAGGAGGCAGGTACTCACAGCACTCGATGGGGTTGGACGCAGCTTGCAGCGACACCGTTCTCCCCGTGGCCTGGTTGATGTGGATCCTGAAGACCATGCGCACGCGCGTGTTCTTGCGGCCGATGTCGGTCTCGCCCTTTCGCAGCTCAATGTCGGAGTTGCGCAGCTTCAGGATCCCGGCGCAGTCGATTCTGTCGGTGGACGACACCAAAGAAAAAAAAGAATGAAGGTCGGAGAGCCGCGAGTCTGCCAAACGTCGGCCTGCACGTCCGCAGGGCAAATTACCATGAGCATTTATGACATATATATATATATATATATATATATATATTCTCACAGTTAATCAGGCGGTGATTTATGGGGAACTGCAGCCAGATCAAAAAGTGACTTTCTCTCTGGACTCTGTCAGCGCGCGGCCCAGAAGGAGGCTGCAGCCACGTCAAGGGAGGATTTACACCACCGCCTCCGACAGGACCTCCACACCTCAGTGCACCTCCTGCTGGGCCCGATTCAAACTCTATAGAAGCCAATGGCTGGGAACGTTCATGACATCATCACTGTCTTTGTAATGATCCACAGCAGATGGTTCCCCTTTGCACAGACTTAACGACCAAAGTGGAGAAAAAAAACAATCTTTTTTACGGCGTCAAAGTCTTCATCAGACACTTCATAAAATCCCCAGCGTTCTCTCTCCGTCTGCACTGCACCGATCTGACTCCAGCTCCTGGCTTTTCCACGGCCGCGCTACTCGATGCCGCATTCCTTCAAAAAGCCGAGTTGATGTTTTCTTTCTTACGCGCGCATTTTGACCACTCCCCAGAATTCCTCCGGCCAGACACCAGGGTCCTGCTTCACCGGCAGAGTGATCAGGTGTTGATGCTGAGGACCCCAGCTGTTGCGGCTCTCCGCCTACGCACGGCGTACAAGAACCACACACCGGCTGAGGCGTCTGTCCTGTGCCTGAGATAAACCTTCTAGAAAGAAAGGGCAATACGGAGAACAGGGTCGGCACCGATGCCATCCGTGAATTTATTCACGGTTAATTGGAGTCATACCAAGATGGATGCGGCTTGATTGATGTTGATTAATGATTTTAATGTGATAAACTATGACAGAAATATAATTATGCCTTTATGTCCTCTATGCCACATGATAAAACTTCTATATGTCACACGTCAAAAACCCACGAATCTGCCCGCAAATCCCTCGCCTCGAAGAACTTCGAGTACTCCAAGGCCGTGAGAAACGGAGAAACCATACGCCCCGGGGGTTGAGGTAGTCGTATGACGGGGAGCTCGTGTGTGTTGCATCCATTAAAACGCAGAGAGAAAAGTGCTGATGCGAGTAAGGCTGCTACCGCCTGCCGCTCAGACAGAAACCCCGGGTCCGGGCAGCTCTAAGCTCCCCCCCCCCCCCCCCCCCCCCCCGGTAATCTGATCTCCGAGGCTTATAAAAAAATGGGAAAGCCACCCGTCTGTGTACAGAGGGGAACGCTTTCGAAAGCCCCGAGCCCGGCAGGAGGCATGCACACAACAGAGACATGAAACAAGCCGATTTCATGTCTCCAGATTATTCGCTTTTTTTTTCCTCCCCCAACCAGGTTTGGAGAGGATTCAATTAGCTCAAGAGGTGTGAAATATCCCCCCCGGAGAGAAGCGCGAGACGCCTATGTCGGAAAACAAAGCGCTCAGAATCCGAGTGCGGAGCGTTTTCCGAGTAACAACTGCGATACGTATCTTTGCAGAGCAGCTGCTGGGTTTTTTTTTCTCCGTTGTTGGCTGCAACGGAACGCACAGTGCCGTGGTCGTGCATCAGATGTGTGCGATATCGCGATAGGCGTAGTTATTTTTAAAACATTTGGGGTTAGTTCAAGTCAAGTCTCGAGTCTTGAGGACGAGTCCGAGGCCAGGCACATTTCTTGTGATTTGAGATTAGAAACTGGAGCATGGAGTCGGACTTAGAGACTTGAGACTTAAATATTCAAGGCATGATTTTGATTGACCTTGAGAACTTGTCTTGACTAACACTTGACTGACTTGAGATTTAATTTGGACTTCTCTTGCATGAATCTCAGGTGGCTTAAGACTTGAAGTCTTGACTGACTCAAGTCTCAATGTGGCCTCGAATGACTTGAAACCTGACTTGGACTTGCCCTCCTATTCATCCCTTGAATGAATAAAACCTTGACAATCCAAGACAAGTCTCAAATTACTTAAGACTCAACTTGGACTTGGCCCTTAAGACCTGGACCTCCCTGGTGGGAACAGTGCAGCCTCTGATAACTCACATGGCCCGCATGTTGTTCTCCGGCAGCAGCGGGATCTCCAGCACCTTGGTGTTGTTGTGCAGGGCCTCGTGGCTCGGGGTGGACACCGTCTTCCCGGTGATGCGGTGGACCTGGTAGAAGGCGTGAGGCCGCAGCAGCCTGTCGTCGGCCGTGCCGATGAACAGCTGCAGGGTCAGAGGCTCGCTCTCCATGTAGCCGTGGAGCTACGAGGAGGGGCGAGAAAAGAACGAGACTCAGTTGTGGTTAAGGCCTCAAAAAAGCATTCGCTTGTCATTCTGTCAAAGAAACCAAAAAAAAAATCGAGCGTGGGTCTCCCAGAGTTCGGGCTCTGAGCGTGGTGGTTTTCAAACAAAGTGCCCATTTAGGTTCTTGTAATCACCGTTTCCATCTTCTTTAATTTACTACCAATGACACACACCCTCCATCAGACCATGCGAGGCCTGCCAAGATGTTAATCCTACAGAAGCTGTATCTCAGGGAGGCAGCCGTCGCCAGAGAGCAGTGAAACCCACCTACAGCGAGCGGCGGCGGCGGCGGCGGCGTGATTTGCGAGCCCCCCGCTCGCCGCCTGACAAGACTCGGCTAGTGTTTCAGAGAAGTCAAGGTCACCCCGGGTCGGGGAAAGACTCTCACTGGCGACCCCCTCCTCTGATTATCATCAGCGAAACGATCCCGTAGCAGAAGTGCTGCACTACCAGACCTCCGTAGGTGTTGCTTGACAGGAGGGAGGCCTCCCGCCAGGATGACCTCAACCACCCAGACTGCAGAGCGCATGCAGGCATGGAGCCCAAACCCGCAGCGTGAGGAATGAGGACAGCGGCTGCTACTGACACACCGCCTCGAGAGTTATGTGTGTTATCCATACGGTGGGACGAGGGAGGAATAAGAGCGGAGTACTTGGCATTTTGAAGAAAGAATGGGCCCCTCGTATGGGAATATACAACACATGAGGTACTGAATGTAGAGATTACATGTTTTTGAGAGATTAAATCTGCAATCAATAGTTTTCCGTCGGTTCAAACTCCAGCAAAGATTTTCCTTTCAGCTCTTAAAAATGTCAAAAATGTCATCAACTAACTGAGAAGATATCCTAAAACCACAATCAGATGATATTTGACGGCGTCGAGCACAAAGACTTTAAGTTATTGGGGCAGCGTTTCCATCTCGAAAGCGGCTAAATGCCGACGTTTTTTATCGAATGGATATTGACACAACAATGATGTATTAATTTAGGAAAACGACCTAATGGAGTTCAGCTTTAAACTTCAACTTATTGCTTTTTTTCCCCCCACAATCGCTCCCTCGATCAGTCAAATGGACAAAATGGACCTGGTCCCGTTTGACTCGACGGTCTGAAGTCTTTCCATCCTCTCTGGCGAAATTGAATAAATTTGCAGAGCTTGAAATGCCTCCAGTTATCAGGTTTGAATAAGAGGGGCGGGCATCGTTGGCCACGCGGGGTCAACGACTTCTTGACACTCGAACATATTCCACAATAACTTAAAATAAGAGAAGAGCACTTAGAAAAAGAGCCGGAGGAAGGGGGGGGGGGGGAGTAGAAAAATGTCTTCAAATGAACAACATGTGCACTCCGCCGTCATCGGACCTCGTCCAAACCTGGCGGAGACGCACACCGAGAAACCCATCTAATCACAAGCCACTGTGGATAAGAGTGTCGGTGGGGAGATGTTGAAATGAAGACCACACTTTTCAATTACATGAGAGGAGAACTCGAGGGCGAGGAGAGCCCGCAACGAGAGCGAGAGGAGAGAGAAAAAAAAGGAAGAAGAAGAAGAAGAAGAAGGGCCCAGACCGGGGAGGCACAACATGTGATTTGGAGGAGGATCCCTGTCAGGGTTAAGAGCCTGCGAAGGCCCTGTATATTTGTGTAAGGAAATGGGCTGCTGCCTAGCAATGCTGTTTATTTAGGCAGCGGGAAAAAAGGAGTGTGATGGAGCGAGGTTAGCCCACTTTGCGAGGTCCGCGTAGGTGGTTACTTTTTGAAAGAATGTAATTACAAGCAGATTACAAAATGATCTGCTCCGAATCAATCGCCGCGAAAGCGACGTTCCGGACTAATAGGAGCGGATCGAAATCTCGGCAGAATCGCCATCCATCTTCTATTTTTCTTTTAAGACATTCAATAATCAAAGCAGCGATCTGGCAATCAGGACACTTTTCCCCGGGGTTTTTTTTTTTCTTTCTCGTCGCTCCGTGATCTGAATATGCAGCTGCAGCAGACAACGGTTATGATTTGTTGTTGCAATTAAACTGCTGCGATAACCACTAAATGTTAAAAAAAAACAAAAAAAACTCCACCCTGGCAGTTTGACATTGGCAGAGCATCGCACCCCTCCCTGGTGCGTATTATCACCCACAAGAGGAATGCCGAGACTCTGGCTGCTCAAGGCGCCGGAGAGGAGGAGACAGGGGCCGAGGAGTGGACCGGGGGCTACCTCTCCCGTCCTATCAGAACCCCCTACAAGGCTCTGAAGGGATGATCCCACACACACACACACAGGGTTATGTTTCAGTTTTGTCGAGAGAGAGAGAGGGATAGTCCAGTGTGACCGGTGATTCATACTGTCACGCCTTTGTGTTTCACATGATATCACTTTGTGTCGAGAAAAATTCTAAATTTGATCACGCGAGCGTCAGAGCCAAGAAGAGGCACATGGCTCGGAAAATAATAAGGTTTGCAATCTGGGTCATGGGAGCCCCGACTTCAAACGGAGAAGAAGAATAAAAAAAGAAAAAGAAAGAGGGGACCGCACAGATTGGAATAGGGGTATTTCCTCTCCCACTCGAGGACGGCGTGCAAACCCCGAGCGTTGGCTGCGGTGGGGCCTGCACACAGCACTTCAGAGGGGCATACTTCACGTCTGCTGCTGGCGCAAGGGCGGGTGTGGTCGGGGCAGGCGGCGGCGGCGGCGGCGGCGGCATTGAGAGAGAACAGAAAACAGCCAGTGTTGCCGTGTGGCGCGGCTGGACGTGGAGAAGAAGAAGAAGCAGAAAAAAACGTGTATACCACACAGAACCAGGACTCTTCCAGAATAAACTCTGTGAAGTCTGGGGCAGGGTTTCGACTCGCAGGGGCGTCGCGGACGCAGAGCCGCAGAGGCCTTCTCGTCAGCCCCGCGTGTGTGTGTGTGTGTGTGTGTGTGTGTGTGTACACCATGTAATCAGGAAATCAAAGGACGGGAGCTGACCCCTGTCTGAAGCTGCCCTCCGACATCTCCATCGGGGGGCCTGCCAGAAACGTGTGTGGTTCAGTCGCCGCCGCCGCCGCCGCCTCCGCCTCCGCAGGACGCAGCGCGCGGTGATGTCAGCCGCACACACGGGAAACTTTCCTAAACAAAGGGAAGTCTGTGTGGTTGGGGTGGTAGCTGGCGGTAGGGGGGGAGTGAAAGGGGGGAGGTTGCGAGTTTAGGTTTTAAAGTGAACACACGCTCTCTATTTGAGCCGGGCTGAACGCAGAGCCCCGTCATTAAATCATTAGCACCTTCTCATGGACAAGTATGCGCGTCCTCGGCACAGATGTGCGGCCGCAGACACCGTACGACGCGCTGGGCAGTGCGAGGCGTTCTGGGCTTCTCCTTTTCTTTCTCTTTTTCGCTCCACTGCTGCACACAAGTATAACATCTCCTGCTCTGTGGTCGCCGAAACACACACAAGGAGACGTCTGTACAAAAACACCAAAGGATATCTGGCCAGAGACACAATCTCCAGTCGTTCTGCAGGGATAAACGACGGAGAAATAGGGAAACTGTCACTGTATACTGTTTTTTTTTTACTATTTCCCCATTAGTATGTATGAAATCAATCATAAAAATGCTTGTCATAACATTTAATAATCATGTTTTTCAGTTTCGCAAGATGTCTCATTATTATTTGCAAGTTTCCAGCTGTTCAAAAAAAATCAACTCCCCCACATCCCCCCCAAAAAAACCTGAGCATTTCACCCTGTGTCCTGATATAGAGGCAAAATGATCTGTTGATTTGAGCCGATACAGGAATACTTATCGTACGTGTGCAATAACATAGAAACTGTACCGCCATCATGCTGTGTGTCCACTAGAGGGCACTGACAGAACTTTCCAACTGTTAAACGTTGGTTCGGTGCAACACGTGCATATTAGTCAGGATTCTTTAAACCGCCATGTTTAAGGGATTCTTATCAAAAATGTTTGTTGGTGACAAAAACACGTACGCCATCTGCTCGTGATGTTACCATGCGATTGGCCGCTAACAGATTTTGTTGTTTACTCAGTACGTCGTATGGGATACTGTACGGCGACATTTGTCCTCAAAAATGGCTGCACGGCAACGTTAGCATTCCCTATTCACGGCGAAGAGCTACGTGAGCCAACGGCTCCTCCGTGGCAACAACAAAACGACTCGCTCTTAAATATTATTGCACCTGAGAGGCAAAAAAACCCCCAAAAAAACCTCAACCTCCGCATGTGACGAACGTCTGGCGAACCATGTGGACTCGTTGTAACGTAATAATGAAACACGTCAAGAGGTATTAATTGCCGCTCACCGCTCACTTCACCCGACTCCTTGGTTCAGACCCTTTATTTATTCAGAGACTGAGGTCAGCGGTAATGGTTGGGGGCGGGTGGGGGGGGGCGGGAGGGGGACCAGATGGGTTTATAACCAAAACATATCTGCAGTTGTCCACATTTTTTTTTCGTCTTCTCCTCTGGCTTCTTCGACCACCGGAGCTTCTGTGGTTAAAGCTCATGACTAAGCTTCTTTTTTTTTTTTTTACTGGCCATGCTACATCACTTTGTAACCGTCTGCGCTGCACTCGACGACCAAGTGGAAAAGTTTGACTCACCCCTCGTCTGGACAGGAACTGACTGAGTGGACCGCTCTTGTCTAATAGCATACCTATGGTATTCCATTCAGCAATGTGACATCTTTGAATAACATAACAGCCCGGGTCATGAGACGCACGTCGACCCAATCTATTTTAACACACGAGGTAGAAAACAGGAGGAGGGGGGAGAGTGTCGACGCGAGACGTGACGGAGGAAGACGGGGTGGCAGAGGGAACGGGGGCCTTAATGGCTGCACCGGGTGTTGGTCTAATCACCACAGGAAACCGAGCAGTCTAGTTGGTTGCTTCCCAAAAAAATGGGGTACGGGTCCTACAGGGGGTCGTCAGGTGATAGGTGTTGAGAAGGGGTGAGTCTAAGGAGGGGAAAATCGGTGGTGTAGCAGACCTGGATGACCGGGTGTCCTCCTGCCAGGGCCTTCACCGCGCCCCTGCTGCCCTCGGTCTCGTAGTGGGCCCGGTGGTGGGACTTGGGCTGCACGTCGATCTGCAGGCTGTACGGCCCCGAGCTGGATGGCAGCTGCCAGTCAAGCGCTGGCAGGGACGGGCTGTCGGAGGGAGGGTGGGGTATGGGGGGTGAGAACAAGTCCAATGTGTCAACTCAACAGGGAGGAAGAGCAGCGCTTATTTTAGACGCACTTATCGGGGTAGAATGTGCAGATAGTGAACAGTGTGATAAACCAGACCTTGGAGAACATCGCATATCCTCAGTTCCCAAACACCAACACACAATAAACTTAAAGCTCAAACAGATATTGTTAAAAGGCTAAAAAAATCTTCTCGCCTACCTTACATATTGCTTTGGCTTGGACCAGGTGTACGGGTGCTGCGGCACGTCCAGAAACCCGCCACAGTAGCCCTCCTTCTTCAACGCCATGCGGTTGGACGGGTGCTCGTCGTCACAGAGCTGCCCCGGACTCAGCTCCTCGCTCCCCGGCTCCACCTTCAGGCTGACCGTGGCACTGTGCTCCAGGCTGGTTTTGCGGGCCTTCATGGGGATCCCCTCCCCGAGGTCGGCCACTCCGTCCGTGGTCAAGGCGTTGATGGCGGCCAGGATGGCGGAGTTGGTGTACTGGTTGGTGTTCGGAAGCCAGGACTCCTCCGTGACGCTGAGGCGGGGGGAGGTGTGCGGGGACAGTCCGGGGGAGTGGTTGGGCGAGTAGGGGTAGTGCTTGTGCGCCGCCCCGCTACCGTTTAAGCTGTACTTCCTCTTTGCGCCACATGGGGAGTTGGGCCTGGAGCCGCGCTGACCCATCCAGGTGTCGTCTGTTATACTTGCGCGCGGAGAGGTGGAGGGGGAGTGGCGAGGGGAGCCACCGGAGGCACAGCCGTCACCCGGCAGGGCGAGGGTGGAGCCCTTGGGGGACACGGAGGGCGACTGCCAGGGGGAGTTCTGGGGCGAGTTGTCGTAGTTGTAGGAGAAGCTTGATTCATAGGAAGCGTCGGAGTGGCAGCTGCGAGACGAGATGCTGCTGGCCGGACTCAGGCAGCTGGGGTCGCGGTAACCGTCCGCACTGGGGAGGGTCAGTGTCACGATGGAGTTGACCCGCTTGGCAACGGGAAGGCTGCTCTCCTCCACCTCGTCCTCGGGAAACTGACCGTATGCCGTGATCTCGATGCGGGGGCTCTCCAGGGTCGGCGCGCCGTTCGGCCGGGACGAATAGTAGCCGGCCGCCCTCATGTCGTCCTGGGCGTCGAAAGTGTGCGGGTCGGTGACGGAGACGCAGATGGTGGGGCTGGACTGGAGGCTGTGGTACTGGGCCGGAAGACAGGGGTTGCCCAGCGGGAGGGAGAGACTGACATTTGGCGTGTAGCCATATGCATCTGGAAAGCAAAAAAAAAAAGATGGAGTTTGTTATAATCAAACACACATTCACTGGCTCCTTTCACTGACAGCGAGACCGTCGCCAAGTCGAGTCTTGTGAGAGCTGAAGAAGAAACGCTTCCCTGCTGGATTTGGCCCGAGCTACTTCCCAGAGCAAGAAGGCCTCAAAGTTAAAAAACTTAACACCTCCAGCTAACGGAGTTCCCCAAACACACCGAGGCCGCGACAACACAAAGCACCTCTGAATGGCTCAGATTGTACAGATCAAATCAGGCGACGGGGCGCGCAGGGGGGGGGGACACGGATAACGTAGCCAAAAATAACTACGGGTCTAAAAATAACCAAAAGGCAAGACCAGGTGGGGTTTTTCTTTTTTTTTATTATTATTATTCCACTACATGTTGCCAGATTCATGCCAATTAATGCACACGCTGCCGGCAATAAACTGTAACATGATGAAAACACACACTGACGCTTTTGTTGGGGCCAGTTTCATGTTCCAACAGACTTTTCTCGAAAAAATAAACACACCATTCCTTTATTTGCATGCTGCTAAAGGTGCACGCTGCACTCGGTCGGCCCAGGGAGGAGAGAGGGGAAGCTCACGGTCCGATTCCAGCGCTCTCCCGCTGGCTCGTATGTGAAACTCGGGCTGTGGCCACGGCTGAGGTCACGACCAGGGGGCAGGGGAAGGGGAACATGGGAACGGAGAGTTGTGGTTTTATGGTAGTCTTGGGGTGAACGTGACCACATTTGGCGGGGGGGGGGGGCACGTTGATACAGATGACGAAGGCGACGGACAGATGCAGTCAGACGGCCTGCAGCCACCCCAGCTCCTGTCTGCTGTGAATTAGAGAGAATTAGGGGCCCCGACCATTAAGACGATGACATCAGTGCTGCCTGCACCGTATGACTCCTTGTAATAAAAGAAAATGATGCTTATATTTAACGCTGCTTGCGGTGTGCGTGCGTGTGTGTGTGCCTGTGACACACTGTAGTAGCACTGCAATGGTTTTGTTCTTCTATAATTAGACATGCAGGCGAATTAGCCCATACCCAAGCAGGTACCCTGAGGGGCTGCCATGCACCATCGGATGACTCCACCGCTCAATACTGGGCCCCCTGGAATCACTCACTTTCAACCACAATGCCATGTGGCGGGTCATTTAGCACAGGTTCAATCCAATTATGACTATTTTTGGGGAACACACAACTCTTGCAGTCACGAGAGGCAGGACCACGCCCACCTTGCCCAGATCAGAAAGGGAGGGGCTGCAAAAAAAAAAAAGAAGAAGAAAAAAAGGTATCTACACACGTTGATACCAACACTGACACCAACTGGCAACACACTGGGGCTGGACACAGACATTCAACAGGGAGGACAGTGAACCGAGAGTCCGGTTCAAGTTGAACGCAACAAGGTGCGCGTCATTGCATCCGTGCGTAAAAGTGCCCAGACGCGCGACGAGAAGTTGAATAATTGCCACGTGAATAGCTTCGTACACAGCACGCTGAGAGACACCGAGACAGACGCAGGAAGAGTCTTCCGAGGTGGACAAAAGACAAACTCACCCTCTTCGGCGGATTTCATTTTTGGTCTCCGGGCAGGAAGCAGCGTGTGAGATCAAACTCGGAGTACAGTTGCGGATGGGAGCGACTCTTTATCCATATAGCGGCGATGAGAGGTTCCCCAGCTGCGGCTCAGGAGGATTCTCTCTCTCTCTCTCTCTCTCTCTGGCTGCGTCACCACCAACAGAATGAGATATTAAAGAAAGTTAAAAAAAAAATAACAAAAACCGGCTGTTTCGATTTCAAAAAGCGGAGGAGGGGGAAGAAGAAAAAAAGTCACATCCAAAGAATATTAACGCATGTGAAGTAAGATCCCGACGCTGGTGCAGATGCTGTTTTCTTTAAAAATCAGAATCTATTGGCGGGACGTGTCTGTGAGTGCGTGTCGGGGGATCCTGGCTCCGCTGGTGCCGTGACGCACTGCTCCGGCGCGCACCGGAGCTCCGCGCTTTTTAAACCCGGGGATCACCTCGGCGGGCGCGCCGCCCCTCCGAGCCTCTGACGTCACCGGCGGCAGCAGCACGACGTCCACCGACCACCACACGCGTCCAATGGGGATCCTCGCTGCCTGCGCCGGGGTTTCCAGGGGCGATGGAGGGATGGATGGATGGATGGAGGGGCCAACTTAGCGGAGCTGGCAGTGAAAATATACAACACGATACAAAAGCATCCTATTCGGAGCCCGCTGCAGGTCATTCAGCAGATTCCCCCCTGAATTGTGAACTAGTGGAACAAGTGGAGCACATGTGAAACCGATCCGTTGTTCATGGTCACGGACGATATCTCGGTTGGCCGATGATATCGTCCGATATCAGCCTTTCATAGACATATCGGGTATTTTAAGAGCCCGGCCGATATTATCTGCCAACTGATTTTAAACCTTTCAATGTGCATTCATGTTTACATTTCATAATGTCAAATAAATGTTTCTTTAATAAGTTCTATGTATTCGGTTGTATTTGTGTTTTCAATTTGTAGTTATTTATGATAAAGTTATATATATTTAAAGCCTCAATTACATGTCTTTGTCATGAAGATTAGATAACGACATTTTAGGAATCGTTGACAGATAAAAGAATATATATATATATTTATTGGCCAATGTGTCAGTATCAGGAATCTTGTACTCCCAAATATGGATATCGGCATCGGCCCCCTTCAGGCTCTAATCTGAAGTTCATCTACAACATCTCTTCCCCTCGGCGTCGGTCACACCGGCGTCGACACATGGATTCTCCTGAATCATGATTTACGTGCAGACTAGTCCTCCCGGGCATTTTTTTTTACAATTACCTGCCGCCATTTTTTCCCAGAAGGAGTCATTCGTCAACATGGTTACAGCTACAGGCTGCAGGACAGGTGAGCTGACACATGCCAGAACATGCAGCTATACCTGTGCTGCTTCATGAGACGTATATTATATGTATATATATATATATGAAACATACAAGCTGCCTCAGATCTTCTATATGGGCGTCTCACATCACGTCACATGGGGCTTTGAAGTTCTTGCAAAAAGGGCAAATAATTCCCGTTCCCACTTCCTCCCGACAGACTGCACGTCTGTCTGCGGGGCACAACAACACATAATTATGCCATACTCGCATAGACGTGCTATATAAAAATCATCATCCCCATACCCAGTCATTTGACACGCTGAACTGAGAATCTTCATAAGAGTTTTTCCGTAGGCCGCCGTCGCTCTCCCTGCGGTCGCTGCGCGTACTTATTCGGGCTTCTCTCTCCTCAGCGCTTCCAGTCCCGGCAGCAGACATGGGGTATGTTGCTATGTTTGGCAGGTCTGGACCTCTCAGCAGCTGGCAGCAGCGAGGCAGGCCCCGTGGTTTCTGTGAGGACAACAGTCACATGGCGACTCGACCGTCGCAGAGTGTCTGTCCATCCCCGGAGGTGGGAACCTGTCAGCTGGCCCCGCGGCTCGGTGTGATGTCCGGTGGCGGCGGAGAGTCACGCCGCTGCCAGGGTCTTCACTTAAAGGTCATGGTTCCCTATTTGTCTAAGGAGTCGAGGGTCCAAAGTGAAAAAAAACACATTTGCAGCAAAGTCGACAGCCGTCATTTCTGGGTTCATTAGCCATCCATCCTATCGTTGTTGAGGCATTTCACCAAAATATTGCAAACGTTAAAGCTCATGGCGGCGCTGGATTTTAAAAGTCATCAGGATTTCATCAAAGTCACGAGGCCTCATCCACTGGGGACCATGAATGTTTGCGCAAGAGTTCGTTCAAATACATCCAGGGATTGTTCAGATATTAAAAGTGTGGACCAACGTGGTGGACCGACCAACAGAAAATCAATAGGGCCACATATTCAAAAATAAACATTTGTACTATGTAAATGGCAATTTTCTGAAAATAATTCTGCATCTCACCTACAGGCAGCTTCCGACGCATCTCATTGGGCAGCGTGTTGGAAAGCAAGACGGAGGGGAACACCTGAGAAAGACCAAGGGAACAGAAGAGAGAGTTTAGCGATGTGCTATACTTTGGTGTATATACTTTTGGAGCTATACTTTTCCTTTTTTTTACAGTATCACAGTGCTAAACTACTTCTTACGCTTCAAATGTCCTCACACGTCCTTTGTCCAACTTATTCGTGGGAAGAAATAAGATCACAGTCCTCGCTCAACTCCGTTGTGCAACAACATGGCATGCGTGCCCTCGGTCCAAAGCAATATTTCCCTTCTCACCCGTCAAGGATTTCATTTTGGCAGCGCTCCTCCCCTCCAGCGGAGCATCCGGGGGGAGTGACGGCGCTTGTGAAACCTTAGCCGCGCGTTTCATCATGAGGGGACGTGGCTCGGTGGCTCCCCAGTCATTTCAGGAACCCCACTTGTGTCTTTGACCTCATGGAAATCTGTTATTGGGGCTTCGGGCGGGCGGGGGGGCTAATTTGGGCAAAAGCAGGAGGGAAGGGGGGTGGGGGGCGGTTGCCACTTCACAGTTGTGTGTAGCCGAAACATGTGCTGCGGTAAACACTTCCACCCCGCCTGCAGTTAATAAATAGCCCTGCTGCTGATTGACTCGTGGACTCGTCTACGTCAGGGCGGTGCCGGGTGCTCGTAGTTTTTCCAGCCCGGGTCTGGTGCTGGTTAGCGGACACCTTGGTAACGGGGCCACCACATGAGGCCGGATGGATCCGGATACACACAAGTATCTGGGAAAAAAAGGGGGCTCTCAGCAGATAATGAGAAACCACGACGACGCGGACGCAACAGCGAGAGAAGAGGATTCTCTTTGATATATCGACAAAGACGCTTCTCACTGACAACAGGCGCAGGCGTGATTAATACCAGAGGTGTTCGGGGGGTTTCTTAAATCAAGTCTCAAGGTAACGGAGAGAACTTCTCAAGTCTCAAGTTCTTGAAAGTAAGTTCAGGTGACGGTGGCATTATTCCTCTCAAAGCCGTCTTCTTTACACAACTGTCTGAGACTAACTCCCGTCAAACCCCCAGGCCTAGTAATTAAACATCAACCTTGCATCAGGCAGATGTTTGGATCATAAATCGTATGCAACCATGTCAGCACCAACAGGAAGACAAAGTGAGCAACTAGCAGCCGAAGAGCCTGATGTTTCCTTTAAGGAGGAGGTGGAGACCAAAACCGAGAGAGTGAATATTGGACTTGGCCCAGAATTCATGGTGCGCCACGTCTTTGAGACGTATAAATACTTCACTACAAGTTATCAATATCATGACTGATAGTCAAATCGCAAAATGCAGTTTTAAATAGAGGAACTTGATACCGGGCTAATAGGAAAAAAGTGCAGTGTTTCAAAGTTGTAATGGAAATGAGATGAAGAGAGTACAAAGGCAAAGTGAGTTCAAGCACTCGAGGTCGATGAAAGAACGGCTGTTCAAGTTTCCCTTTCACACAGTATTAGGGTTTAAGGCGGGCGCGGCGACACGCGGGCCAATCGTTGGGCAACTCGGATTGGACGGCGACCAGCTCCCGTCCCTCGAGTTGTCGCCTCCATCCCACAGGAAAATCTTTGTTGCCAGGGAACAAGTGAGCGCGCCCTGTGGCACACTTCTGTTGTTGGCCCCAGGGCAATTCACTCAGCTAAAACATTCAAGATGTTTGTTTTTTTCACATGTCGAAAATATGTTGGGTTTTTTTCTTCTGTTCGTCGCGTATATTTGAACCGCAGCAGGTTTTAATCCCCCCGACAGTCAAACTGTGTTTACAGTGAGACTTTGACGCCGGGCCAGTGCGTGACCTTCGCCGTGAGCTGACGCCGCAGAGGACAACACAAACACACAAAAGCAACGTCTCTTAGGCCCTAACGAGTGACGCCGCCGGGGTGGCAGGGGGGTTGTTGGTCTCCCTGTCACTAAACCCACACATGTTGTCATCTGCCATGTGACCACAAAGGGGATGGACGGGGGATGGCCCGCGCTCGGCCCCCGGTGCGGCGTGGGTTTGGCGGCGGCGCGGTGGAAAAGACCTCGACTCGCCTTCTCTTCTTTCCACAGTCCTTAAAAATGTGAAAATCCAGTGCCCGGCTTTATTTGCGTCTGAACAGGAACACGACGGAACATTGGACGGCGGCCGCGAGGTTATTCATAAAGAACCGGGGAAACGAAAACCGGCCCAGAAAAAGAAACTGGCTCTGGCTTTCCCATCGCTGAATCACCTGCTTGTTTTGGAAAAATGAATTGGAAGAAAAACTGGTGGAGGAGAAGAAAGAAATCACTGTACTTCTTTGTATTTTTTTCTCTTTTTCGGAGCTTTCTCACGTTTACCCTTAGTTCACGCCACATGTGCACTCGTAGCCGCTATTTTATGGAGTGACAGAAATACTGAAGCATTAAAAATAGTCTCTGTGACGTAAAAACATTCAGACTCACGTTGAGTAATTGTGGTTTGGCCCAGAAACAAGAGAGAGAGAGGAGAGAAATGTATAGCTACAGTGCAGCGGTGAATTATAATATCACATGAATAATGCTGCTTTTTGTCACGATGAGTCACCGCATGAACAGCCCAATAATTTCATTATGGTCAGTTTGAGGTATGAGGGATTAAATATGATTTTTTCCTTCTTCTCCGCACCAATAAAAATGCCTGTTTCTTGTGTTTCTCACACACACACACACTCACACACACACACACACACACACACACACACAAAACACCACACCCCGCCGCCCGCCGTCCCTGCCTCGTTCGTACAGTCAGACTTCCTGTCTCCCATCAATGTTCTCCTTTTTTCTCCGCCGCTGTGTGACGGAGTCCCCTGCTCTGTTTCCTGTTGTGAAGTTTCCCCCCCCCCCGTTGCCTGGTTGCAGCCGAGGGAGGAGTCGCCGGAGCGTTTACAGGAGGCCAGGAGGTTCATTTTCATTTTCTCTCCCCTGTCAGAGTCGCTCCGTGAAGCTCGGGGGGGGGGGGGGGGCAGAAACACTGCGGGGCAACAGGCTGCCCCCGAAAGGGCACACAGCACCTCGCTGTCCCGCGAGCCGTTGGTCACGGCTGCAAAAAAGGCCCCAGGGTCGTTTACATAAATCGAGAATGGCGCTAGTGTAACGTGGGTGTTTGCCGTCGACCCGCCGGTTGGCTGTGGTGCGCACACAGAGGTGGGCCTGTGAAGCAGCCTGTTGACCTGAGGAAGTTTTCTATCTACGTCATTCTGGTGTAAAACTTAAAAAACAAAACAGACAAAAAAAAAACAGCCTGAGGGCCTACAGGCAAATTTATTGATTTTAACAAAACCACTAAGAGTAGAGATATTCCTCCGCGTGGTCTTAATATAGTCGTCTATGTCCACCACGCCTGCGCAAGTTATCATCCTGTCATCATCATTGCATATTTATTTACTACTTATTTTGTGACTTCAAATCCGAACCACTGCACATGTACAAATGTATATGGCTTTTTCCTGAATTGCTCATTGTATATTTTTGCTATATTTTTGTGATATTTCTACCTGTTTCCCGATGCTGCTGCTGTAACAAGCGAATTTCCCCGGCGTTGGGATTAATAAAGTACTATCTTGTCTTCATTCTGGTTAAAAACACAATTGTTTAATCTCAGTGTAAGTGACGAAAGTGTAAAAAAAATAGAAAAAAGGGCGCAGAAACAGAACATGTTTTAGTCGAGACAAACGCAACGCCAGAGAGTTAAAAACACCTATATATTGTTTCACCTTCAAAACAATTCCTGGATCCTGATCCCTCAAAAGATACCAACCGCTCGTTCCTTTGCCCGAGACGTATCTCTGATAAAATATTCATGCAAATCCATCCATAACTGTACAAACGAACCGCCAAAAGCGAACCCGGCACAAAACCTCCTTGGCGGAGGTCGTTATGATAATTACCAAAGAATTTGTGTCAGTGGGTCCACAAACATGGAAGACGGAGGAACTCCATCTGTAATTAGTATACAAGGGGCGATGTGGACAATTATGGACAAGTAACTGTTTAATTAAATAAACAAGAAAAAGGACATTTAAGTGTGCTCGCTCGCTCACTCGGGAAATTTGCAAACTGTAAAATATCTTAAAATGTTAATTGTTTGCATGTGAGATGCGACATGCAAGTTTTAATCGAAGCGCTTGAATCAGCTGAAATGTCAATTGAGGAGACCACTGTTTTTTAAAATATCTTTGGGACACAAATTGTTTTGTTATTGATGTCGATAAGGAAGATGAACAGTTCTGTTCATTTAAACTATTCAATACGGTGGCCCTGAAGTGCAAAAAAACAATGAGAAATAGGAAAACACAACAGCAAATCAAAAAGACACAAGGGCAAAACAGAAACCACAACGTTGCATCATACTTCAAGCACCGACAGTGTAAGCCATGAGCCGTACATTGAGCTGCGACGGATTTTGTGCAAATTAATAATTGAACGTTGGAGATATTTTCCCCAGTTGGCAATGAGGAATCGTCTCGTCTCCCTCCAACATTTTCTGAACTCGTCTCCCTCGTTGAGCCGGTCGGGGGGGGGAAATATTATTACTGGTAACCGAATCTCCGCCGGCCCCCGATGTTTCTTAATTCGAACAGGGTGCTGTGGAATTTTGCAACAAGCCCGGTTCAGGCGGAATATGGCTACAGAGGACACTTAGCCGCTTAGTAACAAGATAGCATAATGGTTATAATGGTAGGTCTCCCTCGAGTTTATATATATATATATATATATATATATATATATATATATATAAAAAGAAAAATATATACTAATTTGACTAATGTACCGTGGATCTGATATTTTCTGCTGCGTAAGTGTTTTGTGTCCCACTTATGGGCTGGAACCACATGTACTTTAGTCCAGAGGTGTTCTGCTGTTTTCATGCTTCAAATGAAGTTATGGAGTTCTAATTTTTTTTCCTATGACAATAGACAACATGAAACGTTAGATCATTAACTTCCATTTGGACGATGCAACAGGTGATTGGGGTATAATATCTCTGGGTGATGACTTGTAGATTTCATAAAGTTTTGGTTATGGGACATCAGGAGGATCCTGGTTTGATCCCCAGCTCATGGGGAATTAATTTTTTTTGTATGCATGTAACATTTAATGGACTTTTTAAACGTGACGCCTATTTGTATATGAAGAAATACAGAAGTATAAGCCCATTTTAATAAATACTTTTCTTAATTCAACCTACTGGTGGAACTGCATCATACTGGAAAAAAAGCCTTTGTAAGATCAGAAATTTCTATATTTCGTTTTCTCCGTTTTCCTGAAAAACATGTTATTTTTCTGTGATTGGCCTTTTTTTCTTGGTCTTCTTCACAAAGAGCACTCTAAAGTTTCCCAGGAGCGACGACACGAGGAAAACTACCTGAGCACTTAGCGTCTTTCTCATTCTCCTCCATTTCAAGGATTGTTGTCAAGAACGACTTAAAACACTCGAGCTCTCGTCTTCCCCGGCCTCGTTGGGGGGGGGGGACAAAACCTTGTGCCTCCAGACGGCGGCCGGAGCGATGATGACGGATGCAAAAGCGGCGTGAGCAACATCAGTTCCGTACCGGCATCGGCGCTCGCAATGAATTTCACATTTGTTCTACCAAATTCTTTAACGTATACAGCCACAGGATCTGATGTGCGTTTATCGTTCAACGTCCAACTTTATGGACGTGTCGTCTCTTACGGTTTAAGTGAAGGAGCAGAAAAAGTCGAGCTTTTGCTTTACAAGGTGCATTTATCTCTCTTGTCTGAAAACAACAGAAACTTTAGCTTTAAGTCCAACACATGTATAGTTTAGGTTTTTCCTGAAGTGTCACAGAATATACGAAAGACCTGGAATGATCTCGACATGAAGGGAGACATATAATGCCTTTTCGGTTTTCAGAATTCTAAAGATGGCCGACAATCAATGTAACACCTCAAGTATTTACTTTGATCCAACACTTTGAAAGAATTGAAATGCTGCGTTTAACTTCAGTCGGGTCGGGGGTTCGTTGACGCTGCGTCACTAAAGTGAACATCAAACGACAACAAATGAAGAATAAATTGGTTTCAAAAACAAATAATCTCAACATCTAGTGTCAACGAAGCTATCGCTTTCGATTTCCCGCCACATTCAAATATCTGCCACTGTGAAATGAAACTGAAATACGAATCTACTGTGCAACCAATCACGTAGCGATCGCTAATCGCGTTGTGGCCTGAAAACACGGCCGCAACCACGGCTCAAAGCGCGGGAGAACTTCCTACGCGCGCTGGAAGCGGCTGACCAATCACAAGAGAGTGAAGCCAGCTGAGCCAATCAGAGCAGACTGGGGCTTCATTGGGAGGGAGGGGTCTTAAAGAGACAGGAGCTAAAAACAAGCGTTTCAGACAGAGGCTGGAAAGAGGAGCTGCAGGAACGTGACAGTCCGAGGAAACTGATGTTCACTGAACATCAGAGCATGTGAACCTTTTCAACTAATTACCCAAATCAGAATTATGAATCTGAATATGAGCAGTATGTGTCTCCTTTAAACAATTTCAATAAATGTTCTAAAAAAAAACCCCAACAGATTATTCCAACAAAGACAAACTGTTCTCTGTTAGCGCAATAAATCATTAGTCACATGAACACACACACACACACACACACACACACACACACACACACACACACACACACACACACACACACACACACACACACACACACACACACACACACACACACACACACACACACACACACACACACACACACACACACACACACACACACACACACACACACGCGGCTGCGGACGAGCGGCTACAAAGTGAAAACGAGCAGATGAGAGAGAACATTTCTTAACATGTTCAGAGCCATCGGACCATCACATTCATCACTGCGTCGCCCTCCGTCCACAAAGTGCTTCCTCCTCTGCAGGAAAGAGAGAGAGAGAGAGAAATTGATAACACATTGTCCGTTTGCTGCCTTCAATTACATGGCAAAAAGTTTTTTTTTCTTTAAACATTCAATCTTCCTCTCGACCAGTCATTACTATACTGTATATTTAGACTTTAAACGTCTTACTTTGACTCTCTCTACAACCAGTAAAGCTTTATTCTACAAGGCATTACTCAAGTAATGATCATTTTGATTTAAAAAATTGTCAATATGTTACTGTAATAAATGTGAAAAAGTACTTAGTAGAGTCAGTGTTTGTGGTTTTGTCCATTTCATGCACTTCATTTTTTTAGTACACAACATACCTTAGCACGCTCAAAAAAGACAGTTCTCATCTCAGGGAGACTTTTCTGCCTAAATAAAGGTAAAAATGAAGCAATACTTGTTAAAAAACTGAATACATAACCTCAATTTTTTGCTGCTTTTAAACTTTTCCAAAACATTTGTTGCTGTACAAGTGAAAATCCGTCAGGAGTAGCTCCTAAAATTTACTTTCTCAAATAGATTTTTTAAAAATTGCAGCCTTAACAGCATTTTTAGTTTACAGCAACACATTGAATGTCAATCTGATTAGATATGTTACAGTACGGGATTATATAAGAAACACTAACACTGACCTGAAGTAATATATGTACTAAATAAGTTCATCATGACCAAGCATGGACCATCTCTCTGACTGAAATGCTCCTTTACCCTCATGTCTGGTCTCTCCCTCCATCTACTGGCCGTACGATTCATTTCAAGCTTGAATGAAACCTGGACAGTCTTGAATTTGTGCCGAGAAACTGCAACGTTTTTTTCTTTTTTTCTTCAAATTTGTAGCTTCTTTTTATTACCTTTCAATCAATAAACAACATTATAAATAACAGACACTGTTGGAAACCGCCGCGTCGACGCGGGGAGCGAGTTTATACAACAACGACACGTACACACACACATCAAACGATGACAGCGAAAGAATCGACATTGGGAATTTCTATTTTGTAAAAAAAATAAAATGTAAATCACCAATTTTAATTTGCACTGAAATGACGCACTCACACTGACTCGTTCCTTGAATAACTACTTCCACTTTTTTTCTGTCTCATTGTCGAGCAACATTTTTACAGTGTGGTCGCCGCAATCAAGACAACCGATGTTTAAGGAATGATCGACCTGAGTTCAACTCAATAATGATTCAGAAAAAGCAAAAACAACTGACAAATGAAACGAGCCGAACTTGATATATTTAACAGATTGACTCGACTTTCTCTCCGCACTTTGCTCAACGCTTCGAGAGTTCGTCGTGGAGTGAATGATAAAACTCATTCGCCCTTGGAAAAGCGCTGAACGTAAAACGTCCACCGCTGTGATATTCTCAATAATATGAAGCCATCAGTGTGTTTCAGGGCCACGAAGTGGTTTTGCCATCCGAGGAGAAGTTGTCAGGGAGGAGCAGCAGGATTACACACGAGCTTCTTGAAGCTCACACGTGGCTCAGCGGGCGAGAGATCTCGGACTGATTGTTCAATTGTGAAACGCGGCTTGGGTGCATCGACGTACATCGTGATGAGGCACAGAGTGGCCGCCGACAGACTGAACCGAGGCCAAGCACACGCAGACGAGGCAGCATTTATTAATGTTGCTTTGGAGTGCTGGTTTTAATTCTACAAGAAGGGATGAGCCCGATGACGTCATTCACTGTCTTTAAAAAACAAAGTGTAAAAAAAGACAGAACAGCAGCAGGTACACAGAGGTTCCTATACAGGATTAAATGCTCAGCAGTTTCTCTTTGAATGTCCTTATGTGATTTTTGGTTAATAAAAAATCTAACGCAGTGAGGTTATTAACATCGACGGCAGTAGTATTTTAAAGCTGCGTGTAAAGGCTTATTTTTTGATTTACAGTTACATAGGTAAACGTAAAAGTGAGAAGATTGTTTTTTATCCCTTTTACGGCAACTCAACATTGTTCAAATATGCAGCCCGGGGGCAATTAATATGTATAATAAAGTGAATAATAATAATAATAAAAATTAACACTTGGGGAAATAATTCCACATATAAAAAGGTTTAAACATCCAAAGAAAAGAGCGTCAGAAGTGTTTGAAATGACACTCGGAGCTGATTTGTTTGGAATGCTTGAAGAACAGAGGAAGGCAGCAGGTCGACACAAAGTCGAGTGTCTCAGGCCTTTCGAAGTGCAAAAATCCATCACTCCTTTTGTCTTTTTACTTTGTGCTCCCACCTTTCAAGTAATCCCAAGTCTGAGTGGGGAAAAAAAGAACAACTACTCAAATTGTTCTCCATTGTTCCAGTGGTTTCTCGACCTCCCACGGGTCACATGTCCGTCACTGAGGATCACTCAGTGAGTTTAAAACAAGAAGAAGAAGAAGAAGAAGAAGAAGAAGAAAGTGCTGGAAATAGAAAGCTCAGGGAAGCAGAGAAGTACGAAAAACCAAATCCAGGTTGAATCCGAGTCGGGCTCACGAGGAGAGTTTGGAGTAGCTCGGCGGTGAGAACTTGCGCTTCAGGTATTTGATGATGTAGAGAGGAAGACAGCTCACCAGCGTGATGGCCGACACCTTCCACAGGAAAGGCCAAGTCGTGATGAACGACAAGTCTGTGGGAGGACAGACGGACACATTACACGTCAGCATTGTGTTTTCACTGTACAGGATTATAAACGGTGGCCTTTTAGTACAAAACACAACGGCCTTTTTATATGTCATTGCTTTTTTTAGTAATTACCGTTATGTTTTGTGAATTGCCCTTGTGTTTTTATATTAGCAGTTGCATTTTTTGTATTTGCCGTTGCGTTTTTGTATTTGCTGTTGTGTTTTTCATATTAATCCTTGTGTTTTTGTATTTTTCGTTGTGTTTTTGTATCTGTCACTGTGTTTTGTATATTTGCCGGTGTTTTTCGTATCCGCCGTCGTGTTTTGTGATTTGCTGTCGTGCTTTCCCATTTGTCGTTGTGTTTTGCACTTTAGGGCCACCGTAATTGTAGGCACAAAGTCAAGTAATGGGAGAGTCGCCATCACTTCATTTAAAGAGATGAAACAACATGATGAGTTGAAGTTTGTGTATTTGTCACATCACAAAAATAAAAAAGAAACACTGGCACAGATGAATGACACAACTGACATGAGACAAAACAAACAACGTGCGGAGCGTGTGACCTTCACAAATCTCAAAAGAAAAACAGATGCGACACATTAAACATCACCGGAACATAAAGAAACAACAGAGAGGATGGATTTTAATTTTTTTTTTTTTTTTTACAGGCTGCACACCTACCAAGAAAAGCTCCAAAGGAGACTCTGCCTATGCCTGTCGCCGACATACAGAAGCAAAAGAAGGTGCAGCAGAAACAGTGAGTGCAGAGCAAAAGAACATTAGCGGGTTAACACTGAGGGACGGAGAGAAGGAGAAGAGGAAGAAGAAGAAGAAGCAACAAAAGCACAGAGCTGAACTACTGCACAATGTTTAGGTGTCAGAAAGCATCACATCAAACTCAACAGGCGGATGAGCGGTGAGGAAGACTGAAGTTCAGTCCTGAGCATCACAAACCAATCTGTTAAATTGTCCTGGTTATAGTTATGGTAAGTAAATGAGAATTAGTTTAACATTTTAAAACATTAGTTGATTTAGATCTATTTACATAATGGATTAAACGCTTCTGTAATTTTTCAACGTTTCCTGGTTTCAGTTTCATAAATGTGAGAATTCCTTTGGATTTTTGAGGTTGTTTTTGATCTCAACAAGAAATGTGAATACTAGTGCTATATAATTAGCAATATAAAAAAAATTCTATATATCGATATATTGCTCTTGCATTGTGCTAACATGGTATGAGTTTTTTTGTTTTAAACCACAACCTTCAGGAGCAAAACTTTGTCTTATTATAATTATAATTATCGATATCGACTCATAAGAACATTTTTATCTTGAGAACATTTTTGGCCGTATGGCCCCCAGCCCTAGTCGATACATCGACTAATTTCTGACATGTTATGTACAAATCAGTAACTGGTAATTAAAGAAAATAAAATAACGATAAAATAATCAATCATTTGGCACAAAATGATAAAATTGCTTTAGTGCAACACTGCTCATATTAGTTTTTCTTCAATCTCATGGATGTTAACTTCAAAGAGAATAGGTCATGTATACTTCAAGTAAATATATATATATATATACACATACATATACACACACAGACAGTAAATACTACAAACCCTCTGAAATATAAAAAGCGGTACTTACCAAAGTACTCGTTGAGGAAGGCGAGCGAGGCGAGGTAGCAGCCGAGGCTGAAGAACTCGGCCACCACCATGAGCCAGTGCCACGTGCGGATGGTGAGCGCCACCATCAGCAGCTCGGTCAGGATGAGCGCCGTGAAGGAGATGGCGACCACGTGCACGAACTCCGACTCGAACAGCACCAGCGCGCCGTACATGAGGATGCCACCTGGTGGCGCCAAAAGGAAAACACACATCCAATCCAACCAATTAAAGTTTCTTCACTTGGAAATTAAATCAGTGTCTGAGGGATTACACTTTCTTTGTTAGAAGGTGGCTCTGCTCCAAACTGTTACCGACGACAAGGTCACGGTTTCATCCACAGAATCCACACATTTCCGTGTGGATCCAATGAAAAGATCCAGGAACTTTGAATATATATTTCCTTAACATTGTGAAATAGGAAAGAAAAAAACTCAATTTACATCAATTTCTCAGGAAAATTGGTTTAAAAAATAATTAATGAAATCAAATCTGATACATTTACGTTGTTGATGTCTAGGTGTTCATCACCTACATTCTTTTCTCCTTATTTTTCAATTACAAGAGCTACAAAGTGTTAAGTTGTGGCGTTCTAATTCATGAGCTTTTTTTAACCTGTGACGCGACCGGGAATCTGATGCGACTGTGAATCTGAGTGTAGGATTAATCTGTCTGGAGATAAAGAGACTGATTCAGTGACATCACTTTTTATTGGGGTTTATAAGATGCACAATGAGCGTGTGTGTGAATGTGTGTGTGTGTCTCAGTCTGGTGAACGTCTCTCAGTGTTCAGACACTCACTCATCCCTCGGTGCCTTCCTGTATCTTGGCAGCCTTTCATTTTATTATAAAACCACACAAATTGAGCTTAATGGCCTATAAGTGAATCGCATAATTACTTTTTCATACTGTCTCCTCTATGGTGCATTCCAGCGAGTCAACCTCTGTAATAAATTAAGCCAGATTGGTGCCTAATATTTTTTTTCTCTCTCTCTCTTTCCACAGACCTGGTATTGGACCTTTAATTAAAAAAAAACCTTG
Organism: Scophthalmus maximus; assembly: GCF_022379125.1. Classification (NCBI taxonomy): domain Eukaryota; kingdom Metazoa; phylum Chordata; class Actinopteri; order Pleuronectiformes; family Scophthalmidae; genus Scophthalmus; species Scophthalmus maximus. The sequence continues at coordinate 12,176,899 of NC_061536.1, read as the reverse complement.
AGCTGTCAGGAAGTCACGCTTGAGCAGAAACATAGATCTTTCTCACACACGGCCGCATGGCTTAGCGATTACACAAATATCGATTTACTGGACGGACAAAAGGCTGCACGTAAACGTGGACGGTGGTTGGAAACCTAAGATACTGAGAAAGTGACTGTGTGAGATTTCTGAGGGGCCAGGGAGCTCGCGGTATTAAGACACAGAGGAAATGATGGAATTGGTGGTTGAAGAGTGTCTCTCTGACATTTTGGCGATATTACCTTGATATTGCCTTACCTTGATAGATACTGACCAAAACCCAGATGAGGAAAGTCTTGAAAGACAGTGAACGTCCCTGAAAAGAACGAAGAATTATCAATGAGTGCAACTGTACTTAAATATTTTATGAAAGGGAAGAAAATGAGGGGATAAAAAGCATTTATCCAATATTCTCAAATTGTAAAAAGGTGATTTTACCTTGGTTAGGTCTTTGTAAAGCTCTGGGTAGAGCAGCGCCATCTCCGGCTTCACGTCTTGGTCCAGGACCAGGGAGAACACTGGGAACATGGTGTAGATCGTGGCGTACCTGAAATGATCAAAACAAACACAATCATAATCAAATATATATCCAGACATTGTGGGATTGTGAGGATGTGACAACACAAGATCATAAGACTTTTTGGGGGAGAGGCACATACCCAACCATGAGGAAACCCTGGTACAAGGGCACAGAGGCAAAGAAGAATATGGAGGAGAAAACTGCCTGAGGACAGAAAAAAAAAAGAATGTCATTAAGTTTGTGAGTTAGTAACTTTACTGTCAACATTGTAGATGTAGTTTTGACCATGTTGCTGCACCTGCATGGTGGAGATGATCATCCCTCTGTGCATGACAAACTGGCCGAGCGCCGCCGAGCGCTTGTAGCTGTTCCTGCCGTGAACCACGAGCAGGCGGCCGATGTGCTTGAACTGAGTGATGGAGAAGTCTGCGGCCAGAGACGCCTGCTTTCCTTCCTGTTGGCGAGACACACAGTAAATAAAACACCATGTGTAATTTGATTTTAATAGTACAGCTCTTCTCCAGGACCATGAATTGAGGGCTTGATATATTAATTTTAAATATTTCAAGAGTTTCAAGATCACTAGTTTGATCATGGAGGCCTTTTACCTTTCCTTCGATTCCAATACCACAGTGAGCAGCCTGGATCATGCTGACATCATTTCCTCCATCACCTGCGCCAAAACAGAAAACACGCACAAACACACACGCGCAAGCTTATGAAAGTAACAAGACAATGATTCAGTCTGTTTCTCTCAGTGAGCTTTGGCTGCCATCTTGTGGATGAAGTAGGTAATAGAAGAGAGTAGTAAATGTTTTTTTTCTCTGGTATCTGTCGATAGTAGTATGTGCTTGTACATTTGTTTGTGTGTGTGTGTGTTTGTGTTGAATATACAATTTAGCATCTACAGGTTAGTAGTTGGTCAATTTACCTTCTTCAACCCATCAAAGTATCAAACAATCGCCTGGACTTTTTAAAATTCATCCGTCCAAAAGAGTCTTTAACACATTGTCTACTATTCTCCTCCCTAAGGGACTGAGCTGTAGCCACACAGATATTTTTCCCACATTGACATGCTGCTGCCACCACATACTGTATCTGTCGGCTCTCACCTATGGCGCAGGTTCTGTTGTCCGTGTGCTGCTGGAGGAGTCGGACAATCTGGGCCTTCTGGGTCGGGGAGCAGCGGCAGCAGACCACGGCCGGACACTGACATGCCAGCTCCACAAACTCGTGCTCGTAATATTTTAAGCAAACCTGCAAACGCCACAAGGAAAATGATGCTTAACACAAGTTTCCTTGACAACAAAAGCTTTGTTACAACACATCGATCTGTTTAACTGAAACCGAATATTATAGACCGATAAAAATGAAAACGCTGATCAGTTTCCCTTCAAACTAAAACTAACAAACTCCTGCTTTGCTTTTAATTAAAAAAATGTTGTGTTTCACTTTTTCCTAAAGGCTTTGGTTGAACTCCGCAGTGTTAGTTTTGGCTGGGAAACGCTTTTTATTCTCTCATCGCCTACTTGGCTTCATCCTCAGCCTCATCTGCTGCACGAGGAGATGTCACTGTGTGCTGTGCGGTGTTGTGTTGTGTGTTGTAGCACCTCTAAGGAGTCTCCGGAGATGACCAGAGCGCAGTCATGTTTCCTCCTGAAGGCGTTAAGCTCCAGATGGGCCTCTCCTCTGCTCGAAACCTGCTCGAGAGCCACACAGCACAATTAGCCACGAGAAGTCAGGCAACCGAGACGAGTAAATAAAAAAAAAGAGCCCAAAAGAAAAAGAGCGTACTGGTCTGAAGACGTGGATGTCTTGGCTTCTGGACACCAAGTGGGAGCTTTTGGCGATGCACGTGGCCGTCTCAAGCTTGTCCCCCGTCAACATCCAAATCTGAGCAAAATAAAAAATCAGAAAGATGGATTGCACTTCTGGTCTTTGTGTCGTCGTCGTGGTTCCTTCCCTCGCTCACCTTGATGCCGGCGTTTCTGAGCAGCTCCAGCGTGGGCCGGACATCGGCCTGCAGCTGGTCTTCCACACCGGTCAGACACAGGAGCTCCATCTCCCGCTCCAGGCTCTCCACCACCGCCGCAACCTTCAGGCCTCGGTCGTGGATGCTGAGCTTTGCCTGGTTGTAGCGATTCTGCGCGGCGAGGAAGGAAAGTGGGGACAAAAACAAAAAAGAGTGGAAGAAAAAAATAAAGGAATGGTAAACAGAGCAGTTTAAAAACTGAGGGGAAAGGAAAAAATGTGATGGTGATTTTCTTTTTAACCAAATACTTCTCTGGAGAAAAATGAGGCAGAATTTTGAGGAATTGCTTATTTGATTGTGCTTACAAGATATATTTAAACTTTTAGATTTTTTTTGTCTCCACTGACAAATTAATAATTATGCATCATACTGTTTATTTCATACTGCATATTCTCATATAAGCTGTTTTCAGACATGCACTGAAGTCCAGACATTTCCCTGAACTTTTCCGGAGGGGCTGTATATAAGAAGGCAAATGTCCTAGAATGTTGCTCTGGACATTTTCAGAAACTTTTCCTGCCAGCAAATTTGTCAGAGTGAGCACCTGAGAGAATACAGCAAACTCCGGGAAAAGTCGAGATCAAATTTTCCCGATATTTTCCACAGTTCATGGAAATAGCTATACGGTATCCTCAAGGGTGTTGAATCAGGAGCAACTGGACCTGGTTGTAGATTCTTGGAAGACGTGTCACCTCAAGAATCTACAACTAAGTCCAGTTGCTCCTGATTCAACACCGCTGTGGATAACTACGATGAACTATAAACTGGATAAATGAGAATCTCCACAGACAACTCGGTGAACTCTGATGTGTGAAATTTTTTACATCATTTGATATGTAAAGATGTGAGTCAAGTACATCCGTGTTCTTCCGTACCTCAAAGTCCTGATACTGCTCCTCGGACAGAGACTTCTTGGACACCACCAGCGTCCTCAGACCTTCTCTGGCCATGTTCCCACACTGACACAAAGAAGAAGACGACGTTAGTACACACATGGATTATCAACTTCCAAAGCATTTTTTGGAAAAACTTCAATTTCTTGGCCGAATATGAGGATTTGGGCTCATGTAAAAATTGAAGTTTTTGTACGTTTAATTACGCACCACATCAAATATAGGACAGATCATCTATTCTATTAGAGCAGCTGTTGCTGTATAAGTACACCATGTGCAGTAAAGTCAATAGCGACATATTGTTAACCAACACCCAAAAGAAATCAATATTGAATAACGTAGCCTGTGGTGAAATGTAGAGGACACAGAGTAAAACAAAAGGGATGGCGGTTTATTTTTGATATGAAACACCAATGGGGAGCGAATCTGTCCCGTTGATTGGTTATTGACGAGCAGAGTAACCGTGGCGCCAGGGTTGGTTGGTCTGACACTGGGATATCATCAGCCAACGCACATCATTAGCACCATTGTGCAGGAATATGACATACTGTAATTACCTCAACTTTATCTAGGCCACTAATTAAATCAAAAGCCGCCCCCCGGTGCTGAATGACTCAATAATGCCAATATAATTATGAACATATGCACACGAGACCTTCGACCGCTAAACTGGTGTAGACTGGGCCTGTCGCCCCCTCGATGGATGTCCTGGTTATAAAGAGGTTTAACCCCTACTAACTTCTGTCAGTTATCGGTTGTTTATGCTAATCCGTTTAATAATAAGTTTTAATATTTTTATTTCTATGACAGTTTCCTCCGGAGTGCCTCATTTTAAGTGAGAAAAATAAGGATTCAAATTATGATCCTTAAGATTATGATGAAACCAAACCCTCATCTGATCAACCAGTCTTCAGGATTTTAACTCCGTTAGGACACGACTGTTGGTGGATTCAAACATCTGTGGAGCCTTACCTCTTCTTCCAACCAGTCGTTATACTGGACGATGCTCGCCATGGCAACATCCGCACCCTTCATGTAGAAAGTGATGTCTCCCGTTGACTCCTCCTGAATCAGATTAGAAAATTACAATTAGGAGTTTTTCCTGTCCTACTGAATTAATGATTTAAACAGGTGAACTTATAACCGTTGCCTTTTTGAAATGATCAATCCTGAACCATCAGTAAAGTAATTGAAAACTTGTCTGATCAGCCACATAAAAATCTGTGTATTTTTACACCAGTCATCATGCAGCATGCAAGACAACTGAGGACAAAAGGCTTTTCGGTAAACACAAGTCAAATCCGACAATTCTGAAGACAGACCAGAATGATCACTAAAATGAGACCACAGAGAAAGCAGCATCCACTCATAAACATCGTGGTGATGCACGAGGTTCCACACCCTGAGGATGATGCCCATCCTCTTGCTCTCCGAGGTGAAGGGGAAGATCTGCAGGATGTGGAAGGAGAGAATCTGGCCCGACGGAGTCTTCAGCTGCAGGGAGGACAGGTCTCTGTTGACCAGGGTCAGGCCGACGCTCTCCGTCCAGCGCACCAGCGCCACCTGAGGAAGACGCGCGCAAATAAAAAAAAAACGTCTCACGTGGCTAAAGAACGACCGTGAACCGTGACATTTGACATGTGACACAATGAGGAACTCAAAATGATTAAAGGGTGATGGATCTTGCCTTTTTTTGTGTGTGTGATAAAACACAAAAGGAAAATCTGGAGAAATATGACACATTTGATGCAGATTAAATCCATTTTGTGATTACTTCTAAGAGAAGCTGAGTAGTGATACGGTCAGCTGATTGACTGTGGTTTGACTCTGTGTGGAGAGAGACGAGGCACTGGAGAGTCGCCGTATCTCCCGAGCTGCTGAGCTGAGCTCTTCTCATTCAGCTCCAGATAAAGTGTTTTTCTGTTTCTCTTCTCCTCCCCTTTTTTTTCTCTCTGCAGCAGGAACTGCGGCCCCCCGAGTGAGCGTTCAGCTGCACACGACTCAATCCTCAATGGGTTCATTTTCAATTTGCTCGCTCAAAGGTCGTTATTATACTCTGACCTACAAATTGGAACTTCCTGGTAATACCCTATCATTTCTCTCCCCAACCCCCCCCCCCCCCCCCCGCTTTGAGCTCCGTAAAAAAGGGCTGCCTATATTTACTTAACACACATCTGTGTGTCATTATCCTGGTGTGTGTGTGTGTGTGTGTCGAGGATCCTGAACCAAGCTCTTTTAATCGACTTTATCAGCTCCACTGAAACTATTTAAAGCCTTGTCAACTTTGATAAAAACTGCACATGAATCACGTGTTACGACAGTAATAGAAAAGACCGCTGCTGCCGCCGACTACTTTACGACGACAACAACCGGATCAATCATTTTCAACTGTGTTCACAACGCTCTAGTGATCATGTAAATCACACTGGCTGCGCTGCCTTTAAAAAAAAGAAATCAAAACAGTTAAACTCTTCCATAATGTTACTGGCAAGAACAAGGGGGTATCCACTCAAGTGCTAAAATAATTTTTGAAATAGTTTAACATCGTTTTACATTTGATTACGAAGCAGTTATTTTATATATTATCTTTTATTCTATTTCTGTCAAGCACATTTAAAAGTAACATGAGTTGACCAAAGTGCTTTACAGTTAATTAAATATAAGATAAAAGATACAAACATGGTAAAATAACACACAGGCGTTGGAAGAATCATAAAAATATGATTGTGCTGCTGAATAAATTATGTTTCATAAGGATTTTTTTAACTTTATAAAATACCGCCGTCCTTCCTTCTACGGTACCGACTCACTGAGGCTGCCAGTTCCGTCCAATTGGATATGACGAAGCACCCACTTTCCGGGACGTGGCAAGTCATTAAAAGGGGCTACAGTCAAACATGCTCTTGTCTGATATTACGAGGGTCAAAGGTTACGGGAGGAGTCTGCTGCTGGATGACCCCCCCTGCTCTGACCGCAGCGGCCGGCCCACTCCATCTCCTTAACGACGGCTCATTACATTAGAGGGGCTGAGGAGCGGAGGCACGGTGGAACAAGATCCGATGAGGCCGTCGATGAGGCCGAGGAGAGAGAGAGAGAGTGATGAGGAGAGAGACGGACAAGAGAAAGAACAAAGAATGAAGTAGCGTAGCTCCGCCGGCAATCAAAGGCCTCCTCCACCTCTCATCGTCTCAGGAGAGAAAATTAAATATTGATCACTCCGAGCGGAGTAAGACAATGGAGAGATAAAGCGGAGTGAGCAGGGGGTATATAAATAAATATATATATATACATCAATCCAGGACGGGCCAAATGGAAAAGGACGATTTATCCCTCGACACCTTTTTTTATCTTCATTATGACGTGTCGACGAATCAGCCGGGGTTTGACAGAAAGTAAGCAAATTATCACGGGGGCTTTATGGAGCCTCACGCGTACTTGGGTGATAAACGCGTCAACGGTCTTGTTGAAGCTGGGTTAGTGTGGGAAGGTTTATAGATTTAACAAATACTAATACTAAAACTTTTCCCCGAGTTTTCCAGCACTTATTTATCTGTCATAAACATTCTGCTTGGATTTCTTTATTGATCCATCAGAACGCAGATAAACTAAAAGTCTTGAGGACCCTCCCTCATAAAAATGCCAAACTTTTGGGTACACACGAAGAAACAAGCAAAAACGAACAGAAGCGATGGAGATGCTCCTTTGGGGATCTTTTTTTTTTTGTGCTGCATTCTTCCTTCGGCAGTAAATTCTCCAGAAGCGAATACAAGACAATTAAAAGAGCTTAACCTCTACAAAGGAATTCACGACCTCTGACTTTCTGCTCGTGAAATGACTATAACGACACAAACAGGGCTGTTTAAGGATCACCAATAAAACATTTTGAGACGGAGAGGAAACGACGGGGGTCTGCTGCTGATGAACTTCTGTGTTTCTTTTCTCGCCAGAATTAACTTGAAAAACTAAAAAAACAGCATCTTGGGATCTGGTTGTTTATCTCTCTGATTTGAAAAGAGCAAAACAGACACAAAAAAAAAGACTATGGCTAAAGAAATAAACTTCGTCCAACAACCTAATATGTAAAAAGAAAAATTTCTTTCACCTCATATATAGATGTTTAAGTATGAGTTGCCAGAAGGAAAATATTCTAATCTCTTGGAGAAACCTGTGAAACACACTTTTAATCTTTAATAACCACATTTTTAGAAATCAGTAAATTTGACTTCTTAAAATAAATGTTAACCGTATCTTATCTCTACCTCATCGGGGCTGGAGGCCTGGTAGGTGCGGTTGTCGTCGCTGAAGTCCTGGTCAGCCTCGGCCGACTCCGTCTCTCCGTTGGCGCTGCCGTGCGACTCGTAGACGGGCGTGACGTTGTGGCACAGGGCAATGGCCTTCACCGCCTCGTGGATGCGACTGCTGACGCTCTTGCGAACCTTTGGGCCGGACGCCTGCGTCTTCTTGGACGGAGTCACGCCACCGGTGCCGCTGCCAGACGGCTGGGACGTCACTGGCTGGAATATCAACAGTGAGTGTGAGTGCTGGGAAAAGTAAAATGTTCATATACAATCTACGGCAAACTAAACTTAACTAAAGTTTGAATCTGAAATATAACAAAACCAATTCAGTGCTAGAAATTCTATGCGCGTGATAGATGAGTAGATCTACTCTCAAACTTGCAGTAGTTAGAGGAAGTGGTGTGTCATCACCTTTATCGTGTCATATCTGGTTACAGGGCCTTTTTGTTCTTTTCTTTTCTTTTTTTTTACGTGTTCCGCCTTTTGACATCAACCATAATTTTGACAGGGTGGGGACCAGCGAGCGGGCAGACCGCCCACTGTGCCAGCTGCGTTTGACTGGGGGCGATGCGCTCCACTGAAAGCATTTGATTTTGGGCTTATGATTAACCTGCAGTCCTGCCAGGCAGGACAGGACAGGACAAGGATAAGGACACAAGACGACAACCTTCAACAAGAGCAACAGAGTGATTCATAGAGAGATCGCCGGCTCGATTTTGTCATGACACATTTATTGTAGTGTGAGGAGAGGAAGTAACATGATACAAGATGAGGAGTTGGACGATGTTTGAATAGTAAAGTACATGTAATATCATGTATATGTAAAAAGAAAGAAAGAAATCTGGTAGAATTAAAATTTAGATATACTGTATTGAATTAGTTATTTTTATTCTAAGGATAAATAACTGAAAATATCGCAATGCCAAAAATGTCAACCTATTTAATTAATTGGCAACAATTTAAAAAACGGATTCTTAGGAGACGTATTATGCTGATAATTCCATAATATGGTGACATCACCATTTAATGGAAATGCATAGAGCCTGTCTAGAGGTTAGTCTGGCACGCCCCCAACAAAGACGAGTAAAGCGAGAGAGCGGGAGAACTTTCTTCACGCGCTGGAAGACCAATCACAACAGAGTGGGGCCAGCTAAGCCAATCAGAGCAGACTGCGCTTTATCAGGAGGGAGGTGCCTTAGCTAAAACCAAGTGTTTCAGACAGAGGCTGAACAGAGGAGATGCAGGAATGTGACAGTCTGAGGAAACTGATGCATTATATATACATTATATATATGTAAACCTTTTCAAGTAAGTCAAAATTATGAACCTGAATATGGTTCTTCTGTGAACTTTGAAATCAAATGATTAATCAATTAATCATAAAAATAACAAAGAGATTCATTGATAATTACATTAATCTAGCTAACATCACTTAAGATGACGTGTGCAATTTTAATATTTAAATAAAACCTCTGTGTGTGCTCCAATAACCACCTTTACATTTCACTGTGACAGAACACAACAGTACGTGTCAGTCGGACAGAGACGTTGCTGCTCCGCGGCGTTAAAAAAAGCACTCAGTCATTTTTCATTTGCTGAGATTACACATAAGGGTGTGGGGGCAGATGGTTTTTCGGCGTCGGACCAGCTGTTCTGGAGCTGGCTGAGAGCGAACAATATCATTCTGTCAAGACTCCAACCAGATCCGAGCCACCGAGTCAGAAAAACCCTTACAGTGCAGGGAGCCGCTCGGGGACACGGTGATGAATGAACAATATGTTTTTTTTCTTTTCCTGGAAAACTCGTCCTTTCGCTAAATATAAAAATTGATTAAACTGATCTACAGGGAGAGGCGGGAATACTGTACGCAGGGAAAAACATGGAGTGCAGTATAGCACCATACCCACTCCTTTACTGGAGTGACACGTTTGCTTTACTTTGCTTCGATCTGTCCAGACTTACACTCTGGATAATCTACACTTATCTTTATCATAGGAATTGATGACATTAATACCTGTGTCCCTGTGTTAATTTTTTTGTTTATCTCCTGTATCCAATATCATAGTTTTTTTTTCAACAAAATCCCTTGTTTTTTTTAACACCTTAATTCCACACACGTGTAACAACCCCGGTGATAACCCACGCCCCCTCCTCACTCCCAGGTTACATTGGATCGTTGCACGACAACTCACCAGTCCGTATGACTTGACGATGTGACTCTGTATCTCATCCATGGTGTCAGTGCCGTAGGAAACTGTTCCCAGGTGCAGACGCTTGAAGATCATTTCATTCTGTGTCAGAGTGCCTGAAATCAGAGGAACATTCTATCCGTTACAACTCAACAAAACAAACTGTGCTCTACTGCTGGATTAATTATCATCATTATTATATTCTATTATTTGGGTTGTGGTATTTTACAGCCCTAATGTTTAAGACTAGGGAGAAAACCTAAAAAAAAAAGTAGTTCAAAGGTAAAAGGACCAAAGACAGTCAGTCAGCCTGCAGCACTGGATGACATTGCAATGCCTGATTCAGTTCCTCCCAAACGCTTTCTGACAAATGTGGAACTAAGAAAAATAAATCATAATAAAACAATAACATCTTTACAAAATTTTGAGTAATATGAAGTATTTCTCTAAAAATGTCAGCTGTTTAAATGTTTAATCACGAGTAAAAATACATCAGAGGTGATGAAATCACACTGCCACTACTGTACTTCTTAGAAAAAAACTTAAAAGATATTCATTCCTCTCTGACAGCACGCACACAGCACTTGCACACAATGTACTGCCATCTCACTGACCTAATCTTATTACCAGAATGGACGGCGTGTCCTCTCTCATTAACAGAAGAGACACATCATTGCGTCCACAAAGACTGAGTTAAAATGTTTAGACACAATGAAGAAAGAAAAAAAGAAAAGAAAAAGAAAAACATTGAAAATTAGGGCAATGGCTTTTGTTTAACGGACGCCCTGTTGCCAGAACGTGTGCTGATAGAGCGCGAAGCTGATTAGAGGGCATCTAACTTCCAGAAACATCCGAGCCACGGGGTTAACCAATCCTAATGGGATTGATTGTTTTGTTCTTCTCTCCGTGCGCTTTAACCATCAAGCCCGGATGAATTGGCTGCGTTGCTAATCTATTCCTACCTCAGATCGGCGCAGCGAGACAAAGAAGCATGTTAGGAGCGCCGCGGGAGTTTATCACTTCGACACAGGACGGTGGCCGGCGTTAGCAAAGAGCGGCCATTTGTTATTAGGGAGAACGAGGCCATGATAGTGAAATGAGATAGAAGCAGAGTAGCACCTGGAAATGTTTTTTTATTCTTTTTTAGAAACTGTAGTCCTTGGTTCTGTTCTTTCTTTTACAGTGTCCAAAAAATGCTCATCATCACAAAGCATTAAAGTGGATTCTTTAAAGGGGCAGTAAGCGATTTTAAAGCAAAACACGCTTTGAGAAAAAAAAAAAAAAATCTCGGCCTGCTAGCTGTCGGTTCTGTGTGTGTTGTCACCTTGTGCAACTTTAATGTTATGATGCTGTGAACCATGGTTCAGCCCTCACGCACACCCTATTTAGATTAAGTACCAAACTATCTCCTCATGTAAATCTCTCTTCGGTGTGTTGGACTCCATACCGGTCTTGTCCGTCAGCAGGTAGACCAGCCGGCCCAGTTCTTCGGGGATGGTGCTGGTTCTCACGACGGTGCCGGGGATGTTCTCGTCTTTCATGATCATCCAGCCGTAGGCCGACTTCCCCATGTCCAGGTTGACACGCAAGCTGCGTAAGGAGGAGAGAGGGAGTTCATTGTACAATTTAATAGGCTGAAAACAAAGCACACAGAAAAACTTGGATTTCAAAACTGGATTTTCAAATTAATCTTTGCCTTTAGAAAAGGAACGGAAAAAATTAAAACAATCTGGATATAGATAGAACAAAAAGCAGCCACAATTGAAAAGAATGACAAGAACCCCAGAACTCCTCAGTGAAGTACCTGATGGGGATGATGTAGGAGAAAAGCACGACGAATCGGAAAAGGTTGCGGAACCAAGGACCCACGAACCCCTGCAGCGCTATCATGACGACAGACAGAACCACCTGGGCCAGGAACAGGGCCTTGGTGAGGCGGTTCAGCTCCAGGTCCAGTAGGCCCACCTTTTGGGGGACAAGGGGTCTCAGGTCAAAACAAGCTGGTTAGAGTCAGATATTTCTAAATTGTAAAATCTAAAGAGTGCACGTATTAAAAGCAATCCACACATCTGCATGTCCTTTGAATTAAATATCTCACTAAATGAAGTCCAGGCTGGAGATTGGGAGTAAACATCTTATTTGTTTTTGTTTTTTGACAACCTATCCTAGAGAAAGACTCTCTGTAACTTTCCCATCTGCTGCTAAAACCTTACCACATGCTACACGGGGAAACGATGAAAGACATTCTCAGCTGCAGGCTTTTATCATGCAAACTGTTTGTGTGTGTGTGTGTGTGTGTGTGTGTGTGTGTGTGTGTGTGTGTGTGTATGTGTGTACGGCATAAGTACGTTTATTGGTTGCACTATTTTGTGGTAAACTAACAAACATCTCATGCTGAAGTATTGTCCTTGAATGTAGCACACAGTCAAACGGCCTTAAAAAAGAAAGAAAGAGAGAAAGTTCCCATATTGACATGGCTCTCTGGAGAGAAAAAAAAGGAAGGGAGGGGAGCAGAGGTGGGGGGTCAGAGTTGTCTTATTTTTCGAGTGCATCTCCCAGCCAATGGAGCATGTGGGAAAAAGATGTCAAATAAAGAAGCGCCCTTCCCCTTTCTGGCAGCGCTCACAGCGAAAGCCCTGTACACAGAGGGCTTTCATCTGACGCACCACGCTTACAAAAACAGCAGAACATAACATCTCTCCTCCCTCAAATAAAGGAACGTCTCTGAAAGGGAGGGGAGAGGGGAGGGGGGGTGGTGGCACATATAAAAAGCAAGCAAAAAATTCCTCCAGTGCCTAAGCCCCCACCAAGCCCCGTTCCCCTGAGGACTGGGAGAGCTGGGAGAGACCAGTGTGACTGATTTATCAGTTGCTGTTGAACCTCCCGGTAGCTGGAGCGAGAGGGGGAAAAGGGGAAAGGGGTGAGGGTGAACGAGAGGGTGGCGTCTCCCCGCCCCGGTGCCTCACTTACATGGTTCATGGTTGAGCAATTGAGAAAAATAGGGGGTTTGGGTTGGATTAAAATGAAGAAAAATTAAGACAGTGCATGCCTGAAAAGCAGAAAGGACCCACCCTCCTCCTTCTGCCCGAACAATGGCGAGTCGGAATTTTCTTCCAGGCTTTTGCCGCGGATCGGATGAAGTCATTACTCATTCAGTCAAGGAGGAGGGAAGGACTCAATTACCTCAAACCTAAAGATGCTATCAATGAATAAAGGTGCTTTTTTTTTTTTTTTTTTTACTCCATTCATCTCCCAAGCCAATTTGAAGTGAAAGGGAACGATTCAATATGCTTGTGTTTTATCATGTGTGTGAAATCTGACAAAGAGTTGAAGTACGAGAATATTCACTAGTTTAAAAAAAAAACTGCAGAACATCGGGACGTCAGTCAGCGAATAGTGTGTTTAGAGCTTGTGTCGCCGGCAAACTGAGGAAGTCGAGTAAATAAACTAGAAATTGATTCCGCGGTAAACAACTTAACAGGAACACAGTCTGAGGGAGATGTGAAGAGAGTGACCGCGATGCGCACAAACAGAACAGTCTTTTTGAAGAGCGGCCTCTCGTCAAATGGACACTGCTCCGTCTCCGAGAGAGAGAGGGAGAGAGATGTGTCAAACAATACCGAGAGAAAAGAGTGAGTCTGTCTCACATCCCCCTTGTCACATTGATCAAGTGCAGGCATTGTCCCGGCCGGTGTCACAACAGATTATATGAGGCCAAAACGTTCCGGCGACTTTAGCCGCACTGTATCGACTTTCCCCCGCAATCTCCAGTCTCCATATTGGCAGTTTCTGACATCATCTCCTTGAAATATTGAATTCCTCTCAGCGGGGCGAGCTTACACAAAACAGTGGCTCCTCTGCGGGTTCGACCCGGCCACCTCAGCGTTCTCAATAAAAAGACACCGGTGTCAAAACTGTGCTGCAGTGGGGGGGGGGGCTGTGGTGTGACCAAAGAGAGCATCAGAGGGGCAGACTTTGCCTGCCTGGCCTCTATTAATTGACCTGCTATCTTCCAGGTAAAAAAAAATCTTAGATTTAGAATCAAACTTCCATTAATCTCCTCAATCTGGGGACGAAAAAAAAGGGGGAAAAAAAGAAAACGCTCGATGGGGATTCTGTGGGATTAACTTTCTGGGCAAAATGTCATTTAAATCCTCGGTTAGTTAATTTCCCTTTTGGTTAATTAGCCACTGGCGCTGACCTTTAGCATTGACAGGTCCAACTTTATCTAGAGAGTCAAGGTTAAAAAGCCACCTTGCCACAGTGATTGATTAGTGATTAGAGGCAGGGGAACAAAGATGGCATTAAGGGGAACTTGGAGCAGATGTTGCTCTTTGTGTGTTGTGTTTTACCCTCCTTGCCGCTTTTGTAAAAACATTTAGGGTTCAAGCAGGCATCACCTGAAGGGGGCCTTTAGTGTTTGTGAGTTAGACGTTTAGTTTTATCCCCAAAATCTTTCCAAAATGCCCATAAGGATGATACATTTTTTTTCCATGAATCTGAAACAATTGTTCCAGTGTCGGAAACTGTGACGGTCTGTATCGGATCTTTGTCTTATGACATAAGACAAAGATTAGATTAGACACATAGATTAGACACATAAAACTTATGTGATAGAAAATGGAAACGGTTTGGGTGTTGGACTGCTGGTTGGAGAAAACAATCTGAAGATGTCATCTCAAATTGCTGTGGGCTCTGCAATGTCCTAAATTGTGTATGATTTCATACACCAAACTATTAACTACAACATCCTCACAATCCCATCATTTGATTAAAAGTGTCAGCATGAACGAAACCGGTCAAAACAAATCAACAGTATCTTGGTGAGTGTTTCCTGCAGAGATTGAAAATCCGCCCCCAAAAAAACGTGCACCTTGTTCTTGGCGTACGACGTGTTCAGGACGCTCCTGGTCTCTTTGCCCGTGTAGATCACCACCCCTATCACTGTGCCTGCCAAGAGGAGAGAGACAAAGAAAGTAATGCTGCTCATTAACTGAACATCACCCCCACCATCACACTCACATGCACAAACATACATGCACACACACACACACACACACACACACACACACACACACACACACACACACACACACACACACACACACACACACACACACACACACACACACACACACACACACACACACACACACACACACACACACACACACACACACACACTCATTTCAGTCAAGTAAGATGAACTGCATGAGAGGAAACACAATAAGGCTGAGCCGAGGCGGTTTTGTCTCCTTGCCACTCAGGCCAACAGACAGGAGTTTAATACGCTTAGACTCTCGAGGCCTTCAGCCGCCCGACGGAAGCTCATAAAAACCTGATCAATATGCTTCCATCTTTATTTGCCAATTCATTACAGTGGCTTTATTACAAAAGGATTAATGGGTCATTAATATTAAATGAGCTTAATGGGAGAGCAGGAGGCGCTAATAAACCTCAACACGAGCCCTGAAATCCCCAAACTATTAAAAAAAAAAAATGGGAGGAAAAGTTGAAAAAATGGGCAGAAAACAAAAGGAAGCAAGTGAAGAAAAAGCAACCAGTGGTTACTACAGGTTGACGAATTGCTCTCGTTGACTGCTAACTTCAGAAATATTAAGCCATGTGACAAATGGCGAGTGGCTCAGCGTGCAGCGAGGGCTTCAATCTGAATATGCGCGCATTTAATTCTCTCATCGCAGCTGGACTGGGGGCCTTAAGAGAGAGGTAATATGGGCCGGTTGGTTCAAGTGCTCAGAAGCCCACTGCAGAGGCGATGAGGAGTCTCTCAAGGAGACGCTCGTGAGGGACAATGACATTCCCAAGAAGAGATGACGTAAGGGGTCTAAGTCAGGCTTTACGTTTCTTCTTCCGTTCAAGGTCAGGCCAGAGGGGAGAGCGAATACCGCAAATCAATGGAGTGTGGCCGTCAGTTGAGAGCGAGAAAAACACTCTCAACTGACACAACTGTTTCTGTGGGGGATCACTTCGCTTTGTTGAAGCGGGGGAGCAACACCTCGACTGTGGCTCGTCTCAGAGCGGCGTCAAATCAAACGCCTTCCGAAGGCCGCTTTCAGACGTACACTGGAGTCCCGACTGGAGTCCCGACGGGCAGCATGTGACAACCTACACAACATGCTCTACCCAGACGCCACAGAATATTACGCCAATTGTCCTATTGGCGTGAATGTGTCTGACTCTGACAATCTCCTGCTGTGTTCATCAAATGTGGAAGACAAACTCAGGAAAAAATGACCCGACCAAATCTTCTGGACATTTCTGTCAGAAAACAGCTTGGTGTTTAAATACCACGGATCCTTCGTGCAACGCAAGTTGAGGCGCAGACCAAGAAGAATCACTTAAATGATTAAGTATGAAGAGCAGGGACTGCTATTGGCGACTGAAAATGTTGCACAAGTAAAAGCAACAGAAAATATATGAACAAGCATGTGTTTCCATCACCTACATTTATTTAAATAGAAATGAGGTTGAAGTTCAACACGGGGCCAGTGAGTGGACTTGAACCAGGGTCACTGAGGTCACATGTACCTCTGGTACTGTAACTCCTTTTTATTAGCATTTACTGAAACAAATCTGTGATATCATTTCAATAAAAATACACTTACCAGATGCAACCACTGTGCTCGCCCACAGAGTGTTTTCAATACTCAGACTTTCGTGGACCTGTGGGTCCGTGTCTTCCTGTAGCAAAATATAAAAGAACAAAAAACACATAACTTTGAGCGAGTTTACATGTTGGTTTTGACCTTGACGGTAAACCATAATTTATTTTTACACTGTAAATCTGCCGCCACTGTGAGTGTGTCTCTGAATCTCTCACACTACAGCCAGTGAACACTACCCAGTGGCAAAGGAGAGATATCCTCAACGAGGTGAATTTATTTCTGCAATTAGCCGACTGCTAATTGCTATGCTCAGTGAAGCCCCGGAGCAGATGAGCAAAACAAAGCTGAGAAGAGGAGGTCGTGAATTTTACTTTTAGATTTAATAAGACAATTGATGCGATGAAGAAATAAATTCTCTTATTCTCTTCTTGAGCAATTTTGGTATTCATCGACTTGAATTCTTTACGATAGATCTTAAAAAAGATGGTAAAACACTTTCTTCAACAGAGCTTCTTGTTTGTTTACAATATTTATGAGAGATATAATATGGCAATGACAAATTTTTAACATTTACTGTAAAACAGGCTTTCTGCATCTCATTTGAGGACAAATGTCTTCAGCTGAGATGATGGTTTCGTTGGTTTCAAAACTTTTTCTTAAAAATTTCCCAGCAAAATAACTTTATTTGCAATTTTATTCGAGACTTAATACAAAAGAAATATTTAGCTTGAAGAAAACCAAGGTAACGGAGCTCAGTGAAGACACAGGCTGAGAACAGAATGGCCGGGATCTGCTGTGCCATTAATTTTCACAAGCACCTGACACGGTTGTGCAGACTGTGGCGATACAGTAAGTCCCTTTATCAATACGTTGCCTAGATCTGGCATGGAGATAGAGGCTCCTTTTAAAAAACACAGTATAGAGAGTTGCATGTAGATGAGATTTCCGTGATAAAGAAACGCTCCCTGGAGAAGCGTCCTGTTTCACCCTTCCACCGTTTCACCCCTCTCTCTCTTAAATAAAGACGAATGCCGAAAAAAGGGCATGAGTCAGGAGCGCCGGAGTCGAGGCTCCGGTTTCGGGCTCAAATAGCTTCCCTGATATGATAATTATGATACCTAAGCACCCGCATCCTGTCAGTCCGCTCACACATGGGAAAGGGTGCATGAAAAATAAATGGCAAGTTTGCAGGAACGCTTGACCGCTCTGACATTGGCATCATATTAATGGTGTTCATAGTTGCGCAGGGTCTCAGATAAAAAAAAAGAGACCACAGAAACAAAGCCACAATATCCGCCTTAAGAAAAAAAAACGGGGGGAGGTGGGGGAACCCTCATAAATAGGTAACTTCATTTGCTGCAGATCTGTGGGAACCCATTTTTTTCCCCCCATCCTGCTCGGACTAAAAGCACACGCTATGCAAAGGAAGGCCGCGGAGGATGAATGAGCGGAGGAAGTGCTCGCTCACTAAGCCTGGTGTGTGGCCAAGAGTGAAGACGGGCCACAAAGCCTCCCTTTGTACCGGAGCCCTCCTCTCTGTGGGGGCTGCACTAATCTCCTATTAATAAAAAAAAAAGAAGGAAAAAAAGAAAGGATAAAAAAAAAAAATCACTGAGCAACAAGCAAGACGGGATGGATGGAGCCGGAGCCGCGAGAAACCTGCCTGTGATGTAAGAGGCACGCCTGCTGGAGATAACAACGGGCCCAGATGGACACAGAAGAGCTCATTGTGGCCACTTGTCAACATATTGCGGTGATACACGTCCTCTTGCGTCCAGTCGCAGTTTCTATAGGACAATCTGCATGTGTTTGAAAAAGATTTGGTTTTCTTAACAGGCTGTAAATACGTCAACGAGGCGACTGTACCCTGGTGAAGTTCCCCTCGAAGCTGTGGATGTCCAGCTGAGGCTTCTGGGCGTAGACGTAGGCTTTGATGGAGAAGAGGTCCTGAGACGAGGAGACATGGCGGAAAACAGGGGAGAGGATTAAAATCTTCAGTCTTGAAGACTTGAACAAGATCTTTAACTTGTCAACATATTAAATCTTACGTGTTTCTGATTTTTGCATCTTTTAGCATATTTTATGTTTACCAATATTTATGTTCATATATTTGCAGCAACACTTTTAAACCGCATTAGATGAGTGTTACTTAAATGCCTATGTAGCTAAGCACGCAAATTAGTGGCAGAAACAAATTGTTCCTTGAGGAAACATCACTAGCTAATGAATTGACCTTAAATTAAAATTACGCTGTCAAATTAAAATAAATATCTATGATTTTTATCAAATCTGAATTTAGTGGACCTTTTTTTCCCCCCAATAAATCACTGGTGTTATTATAAATAAAAGAGCATAAATGACATGAAGCAGTTTGAAAACAGAGCAGAACCTCAAAGACACAATAACACCGATCATTCAGTCATCCCAACAAGTACTGTAAGTAAGCCTGTAGCCCACGACCCGTCCGTCACACTCAACACCAGCCTTTAGTTTCCACCCATAGTGGAAGAAAAAAATTGATTGTAAACATTAAATTATTCAGGCAGCCTCTGCAGCGACACCGGCAGCCCTCAGTCATGCTCAGATAGTGTTCTCCTGGTGAGAACACGGGCAGAGCGGTTAAAGAGGAGCAGGGAAGATTATTTTACAGAAACCCCCAGTGGAGGGTCGAGTTGCTCCCCGGCATTTCGCAGGCAAATGGTCTCAGCGACTCTGAAGAATCTTACGGTCTCTCAATAAAGTTTAGATTTTTAGTCCCCTTCAAACATATAAACTCACAAATACCGTTTTTCTGTTGTAGTTGAGAGTAGAAACAGGAATAAAGGACAGAGAATTCTTTCATCTGCAGAACTGGTAGGTAAAACTTAAAACTAATTTCTACCACCGACTTCAGAGATTTGAAGAAAAACTAAGTTTTACAATTGTTGAGTATTAAAATCAGTTGTTACTCAATATATAGAAAGTTGTGACCTGATTCTTTTCAGTCACACTAAGCTGTTTTTGTTCTAATCTTACAAGTGCATCAAACTGACTCATTTTGACTGTTGACAAAAAAAAAACTGAGATTGAGAGAAACTCTCAAACACTCTGGAGAACTTCTCAGTTGACTGTGTGATTATAAAACTGATGCTTACAAGATAAAAACTGGCTACACCGAAGACAACACTGTAGCCATCTTCAGGTTCCTGGAAACCCAATCTGGACACCCAATCGTCAGATGACTTGCTGAAACTTTAATTATCTGATCACATTAAGTGGCAACAACGCCATCAACTCGACTTAAATCTTGAGTGTCGCCTCCAGTAGGAAAAAGAGGAAGCTGCTGTCAGGTCCAGATTGTTCCTGCTGTCTGTCATCAGTGATTAGGTTTTTCCATCACAGCAGCAGACGACTTCATTTTAATGAGCAATGCTTTTAGTGATAAAACACGACGCCCGTTCGCTTCGCTCAGAGTCGGTTTGTCTGTTACCAGAGATTCACTGCGTTGTAATGTAGACATACCCCCACTGCAGGTAGTCGCTGTGTGCAGCCGACTGCCACTTTCAGTTTCCAGTCCGTTTCTCCGTCCAGCTGATCTGTTCTGATGAAACAGGAACCTGGAAAAACAAAAACAAAGGACAGAAATGTTGTCACTTTGATATAAAGGTGTATCCAAGTGTAGAAGCTCAAACTCATGTCCTCATGCTTGCCTTACATTTCCCCTTAAATTTAATTCAACATTTTTCAACATTTTCTGGACTAAACAACAAAACAATTCATTGAGAAAATAATCGACAGATTAATCGATAATGAAAATAATTGTTAGTTGCAGCCTAATGACATTATATTCATTTTTCAAAGATTGATTGCTTTTATCACAATTTCACACCGACACCTGAGGATTTTGCATGATTTCATATATATTTGTATAATATTCAGCAATTTATTTAGCCCTGGAATACCAACTGGAATTTAAAGCAGGTTTTATAGGTTCAAACAATGTTGAGCCAAAAACTGTTTAAATCTATTTAGTAGGCGTTCGTGTGTTTGAATGGGTTTAATACAGCAAACAGGTCTTAAATGTCAACTTTCTTTTGTTAAAGTCGTGTTACCATAATGAACTGGCACATGTCAAAGTGCATCTGTCTGTGGCCGCTGTGGGAACCGCGAGGTCCGATAAACGTTGAGCAGTCGTGACCTGCATTGATCCGAGGTAATATTACATATGAAACGGATGGATGAGAGCCACTATTTGACAGCGAGGGCAAAGGGCGGCAATAAACCATCCGCGGAGGGTTAACTACGATGGAAAACATTAACACAAGGAGGATGATTCATGCTTTCCTTCTGCTGCAGTGGCAGCTCAGCTCCTCGCATAACTACTGCTGCAGTGTGCGTGTGTGTGTGTGTGTGTGTGTGTGTGTGTGTGTGTGTGTGTGTGTGTGTGTGAAAAACAAAGTATATGAGTGTGTGGGTGTGAAAGAGTGTTTATGCATGTTTGTGAGTGTGTTAGGGGCATAAAGACATCAACAAATCCCCGTCAAGCATATTGACATATCGGTGACTGATGGAAATGATGTCCTCACGCACGTTTTCTCCCGGTGTCCCTCAGAAAAGAGCCGGGCTCATTGATTAATTGGGATTTGCATCATCAGTCACTTGAACAATGTAAAAATACATCATATGAATCACGCGCCGCCTTGATCGGACGATGTCAAAGTGCCACGGGGCAGACAAAGTTCAGCAGTTCGGCATTCTGTCACACGTACGGTGTGTTGTTTTTGTGGATTACCATTACTGCTAACAAATAACGGAAGGAATTGACAGGTGTGTTGCCGAGGACAGGAAGTGCGGTGTCCGTGACGTTTTCAGGAAGAGACGCACTTGAGAAAGCTTCAAACACTTCACATACGCATGGAAGTCCGGACACTTTCCTGAACTTCTTTGGAGACGAAGATAATGAAGAATGAAAATATTCAAAGTAAACGTTGCTCTGGAACTTTTCCTGGCAGCCCCTAATAAACTTCTCCAGAAAATCTCCAGAAATCTCACAGCGAGTGGGCGTGTTGATGACTGAAAACAAAAACACAGCTTATCCTATGTCCTGCATGCTCCACCCAGATGTCACAGAATGTTCCAGAAATGTTCCTGCTACATTCGTCATATGTGAAAAGGCAAATTCCTGACAATATCCAGACCAAATTTTTCAGGTGTTCATGACTTAAAACAGCTTTTGAGAGCAGCACTTTACTTAGGACATATGCCAAGTTTTTAAGAAACACAGAATTTATCTATGCACTATTTTGTGCATTGAACGTTTCACTCCTTTCATTGTGTAATGTTGTATTTTCTGTGCTTTTAACTCTAAAACCATCTAGTGTGAGCGACTGTATCCGAGCTGCAGAGTTTACAAATCTGAAGGCACAGACTAGGAATCCGACAGATCGGCTTATAAACCATGTGCACAGATTTCTAAACCCCACACATGACCAACACATGAGCAACCAGTTAGCTGTCGATTAGAATTATGTATAAATGCTTGTCAAGATGTTTTCCATCCTTTTAATATCTTACAATCTTTTTCGGGAACACTCTGCTTGCTCACCATTTTTCTCCGACGTTCTCATGAATATCATGTCGGCAGGAATCCTTTGGTTCTACGAGAGAAGAAAAAGAGGAGTGTAAATGGCAGCGTGTGTTATTGAGCACTGTGGCAAAAGCCCCTTTGAATCTCCCTGAATAATTAAACAAGGTCAATACCTTGACCGGAGGGTGAAGGAGAATCAGTTGGGTCGTTTTTTTTCTTTAAAGTCTGTCTAAAGCGCTAATGGAAATTTAACTTGTCCACTTTCCTGCAGCAGCTAGATTTCACGTCGGGTCCCGAGCTGAAACCCGAGATCACCAGCACCACAGGTGAGTTTTTATTGGCTCAGAAGTGCACGATCGGTTTCACGGTCACATCATAACTGTAATCAACACTGTGGCCCGTCGTTTTAAACACAGTTATGTCATGTCTGTCAACACAATAAGCAGCTACCCACAAAACAAATACAAATTAAAACAAATCGCTTTTAAAATGCTGACAAAAATCTACAGGACGAGAGAAGAACGGGTTTTTTTTACCTTTTCGACGATGATCAGGTCTCCAACTTGTATGTCTGAACTCTTCACTTGAATTTTACCTGAGGGAAAAGACAGGTTGCATTAAGGAAACTCCACCATTAAATCAGACTCTACCTCTTTAAAGATATGCTGTGAATTGTTAAAATAAAAAGTATTGATTTCTGGCCGACTCTTAAAACCGCAACCCACGGCTCTTGGTTTTCTCTCACCTTCTAACGGATTGATTACCTTCAGCGTGATAATGTAATACCCTTGTGTTTCCACCTCTGGTTTGATGCAGAGACAAAAACAATGGCGCAGAGGGTCACTCAATTATATTGCAAACCTCCTTCTTTCTTCTTCTTCTTCTTTTACTGTTCATGCACGTGATGAACACACACGGCCACACGTATCACACATGGGGATTTTACCACACACTCAACAAAAGGGACAGATCTTAGATCATACGGTCTTGTGAAAAGAAAAAGAAAAAAATCAATGCAATTACAGCGAGACAGATGACTTCAGTTACAAGTGTAGATCCAGCGTGGCGCTGTGTCTCTAAATCGCAGGGGGAGCAGCTCGACCGTGCGCTGGAATATCCGCTATCATAATGTCAGCAAACAGTTACTGGCACGAGGAGGAGTGTGGATGGATGGATAGATATCCATCAGTACCCCTCACTCACCTCTCACTGTGAGCTTGCTGTAGAGTTGGGAGTTCATCTCTTTGTCGCGCTGGTAGCGTCGCACCTCATCCACGGCCTCTCGCGCCATCGTGACGGCTAACACGAAACCCTGAGTGACAGAAGAGCACTTTTAAAAACACAAATCTCACCATAAACATTTAGAAAGATAAATTTATACCAGATTCTGATTTTTTTTTACACTTTTTAATAATAATAGTGATAATAATATCTGTATTTGTACTGTATCACACTTACAAAGTGCTTCAAAAAAATATCATAAAAACAAATAAAAAAAGAATAAAAAGAGAATAAAAACACTAAATGGCTGACAGAAAATAGACAAATAAGAGTTTGTGTCTAAAAAACATTAGGAAACTTCAACCTGAAAATATTTGTCAATAAACAAATCGATTAATCTACTAATCGCTTCAGCTCTAACTGGCTTTTTTTTGCATGTCAATATTCATGAATCATATTAGAAGAATGTAAAACATTACAGTTTTAAACCACCATGAACAACATCTGTACACATGAGCAACATTTTTGGCAAAATCCAGGTTTTATACATACAAATCATTTACTGGAATTAAGCGCCATGATTTGTGCAATTTACCAGAGGAGCCCAGTACGTGTACAGATATCCGATCTTCAGCGACGGCACAAACTGGGAACAGGCCACCACCAGGAAGTAGAGGTTGAGGAAGAACTTGAACTGCTGGTAGAGAACCTGAGAGGAGAGCGAGAGGGAGGAAGGAGACGAGGATTCAGCGAAGGTGAGTCAGAGACGACGACGGAGCCGCCCAAAAAAAAAAGACAAAGAGGATGCGGCGGCAGGATGGGTTACTGTGGAATAAGATACACGCTGATGCTGTTAACTTTACATTAAGCTAATGGAAACTCTGACAGTTTAACAAACTCTTCTTTCAAATGGTGTTCAGGGTTATGGATTTCACATTGCAGGTTTTACAAAGTACAAGACAAACAGTGCTGATAAACCAGCGTAATGTAATGGATGAAGAAGAAAAACAGGATAACTTTCGTGATTCACTTACACCAAAGTGCCACCTGTAACGTACCGAGGGGCTCTTTGCTAATGGGCCGTCCTTCCACGGGGCGCCCCGCACCACTCTATTCATCTAAGGTCAGATTTTGAATAATGTTTGCAATAATTAGAGTCTAGTGTCTGGTCACAGATTATCAGGGACCATGTGATCAATGGATGACGCACTGCAGTTAATGAAGCCACCCCTCCCTGACCTTTAGGGGGGGGAATGCTCACTGCTAAACTCAATTTGTGAGTATTTAATAATTCAAAGTGGAAGGCGAGGAGAAGATGAAAAAAACCAGAATATCTACGTCTCTAATAGACAGTTGACATTTTACGGCCTGGGCCAAAGGTGGTCCTCTTCCATCATGGGGCCGTTTGCTTTTTAATAAGTAACCGATGGCTCCCTAATGTCCCCTCCTTCACTTAATGACAGAGTAGTTAACAAGTAGATGCAGTGGCTGCTACTGCGCTTTACAAACTGCGAATCTGTGAAACGATCATCGTATTTTTTAAAGGATGAACCACTGCGGGCGGACTGTAAAAGTTAGTAAGAGTGGCAAATCACAAACCAATGGGTGATGTTACAGTGGTGTCTACGTTGTTATCTGAACTCCGAACTCACCCCAGGCACGAAGGTGAAGATGTTGTACTTCTGGTTCTTGATGCCGTTCTTGGGATACTTCTCTTCACACTTCTCCGGGCAGCCGAGCCAAACCGTCCGGGCCTTCAGCTCCTTCCGCCTCCGACACACGTGGACCAGGCAGTCACAGCAGCTGAGGGAGAAGGAGGACGTCAATTTTGTGTAAAACAAACAAAACACGTAATTGATTAATTGAGTTATGGAAGATCACCCTGTGGTCGAACAGGTTGCCTTGTTTTAAGGAGTTTTGGGAAACCTCAGGACTAAAACTTCTGGCTAACCAAGTACAATAAAGAAAGATACTGGATTATTCATGCAAATGTTGTGATTCAACAAGTACCTTTTTGAATTACATACAAGTATTACAAAACGATTTTCAAGTAACGAAATGTTTTATTGATATTATGATTTTTTTTTAAGAAGACACAAGTAAAACCTTATATAATACAGTTTTTATTATTATTTTTAATGAAGGATCAATTTGTTTGAAGCTGGTTTTTACATTATATTTATGCTTCGTTTTTTTTAAAAACACAAATCACCATAATTAACAGTAAATCGAGTCCTCAAACTAGGATGATGAGAAAATAATGACAAAAACTAACTTGAGTCTACTGAAGTTTTCAAAAAATATGAATTTGCAGCTTATTGTATTTTCATCATAACATTGTTTTCTTTCATTTTCATTAGTTTTTACCAATCCCCGGATGGTTTTCACGTAATTTGTAACATTTGTGCCGATACGTAAATAACGACCTTTTACACAACGGGCCGCTCTCTCAACAAATATCAGGACTTCACCGCTCAACAGCCTCATTCCTAATCCGGTTCCTCAGCCGTTAAATCAATTGTGGCCACCGAGCTGCCACAGCTGTTGTTGCCCTGCTAACATCCGACACAGCTCCAACGTTATTTATACCCCTGCTCTTGTCGGAGTTAATTAGATCTTTGAGGCATCTTTTGGCAAAATTTGTATGAAAGAAGGCATTTGCTTGGAAATGATCTGGAAACTTTAGTAATCTCTCCAGCAGGGAATTTCCTTGCTGATGCTGCAGCGGGAGTCAGACACTTTCAAGAGCGTGAGTGTGTATGCAGACAAATATAAGAAGACACATATTTGCCTTTGTTTTCCTTTTTCAAATTTTACCTCACTAGAGCCTTTTCCTATAAAATATCATTCATGCGATATTTAGCGAAACGCCAAGAAGAGATTAGAGAAGAAACACATTGATATTCACTTTTTCAAAGAGTATTTGACTTTCTATCAACCTGCTAATGACTACAATGGAGCTTATCTAGCATATCTGATATCAACCGCAAACAGCCGCGCAAGCGTGGGGGTAAATTACAAATGCTAGCGGCTCGATTGTGAGCGTGACCTGAACCGGCACCTGGGGGAAAAGCGAGGGGAGAGTGCGTCGGTGTATACCGTCACGCCGATAGAACTTGGCTTTTCCACTTTTTAAGCAAGTTGGCAAAACATGAAAACTAAATAAATCAACTTTGGTTTAAAAAGGTCTTGTTTGCGTTGGCCCCCGGCTGCCGCTCCGCTCCGCCCGCCGCCCGTCTCTGTGCACTCCCGAGTCCAGATTCATAAGAGCGATTATTTGAGCAAATGAATGCTATTCAAATAATATGCCATTTGAACAGTCGGGGCTTATTCAGCGTGAATTATTTGCGTTTTATAATCCCACACTAAGCACACACAAAATTACTGGAAAGCATCAAACTGGTCAGCTGTGAAAAATCCGATTTGTTCATTAGTGGGGGTGGGGTGGGGGAGGGGGAGGATCAATATGCGGCTTTTCAGCTGGAGATGCATCACTATCAACCAAAAAAAAAAAACACAGGATATTCTGTGAAATTCCTCCGTCGGTAAATGTGACTTTCTGGGCACTGGAGTGCTGCGCAAACATTTGTTTATTAATGTGACACTTTATTGTTCTGGCATAAACAAACACACTCTCTCTCTCCCCCTCTCTCTTAGCCAGAAAACCTGAGCATCTTTAGAGGACAAAACCTGTCAAATTAATCATTAGCCGGATAAAGCGCCGCGTTCTCCCTGTTTGACCTGATGGTGCGCATCAAGGAACTCGACCAAAAATATGCCCTTATCCTCTGTTGTCACTTCACGCACAGCTACCGGTGCGTTCGAAATCCAAACTGATCATCGCCGACATTATACACGTACACATACGTTTACTGACGGAGACAAAACACAACTTTCAGAGCGGGTTAAAGGGCAATGACTCATAATCATTAAATGTGCAGCAGAGTCTTTCATTTGAAGCTTAAAAGAAGAACATACCTGTATCTGTGTACTTTATCTCTATAAATAACTGATCTCTAAACTATTCTTAGGCTATTATCTTATAGTTAACCGGCACCCTTTATGTTTAGAGATCTGATATAGAGGTCGCAATGTATGAATCTTATACAAGTAGCGTAATAGGTTTACAATAAAAACACTCAAGGACACTCAAGTGCAGTCGGTAATAGATGGTATAAGAGGCAGAGAGAAGAAATATTTCTATTATTTTGTTTGTTGTTAATTGTTTTTTTAATATGAAAAGGTTTCAGCGACACAAGACCAAAATGTGTCTGAGCATCATTTCTTTATGTCATCATGCAGAGATTTTTTTGCCAACACTGTACTTAGAGATGTTACAATTCTGATCCAACAGAATCAGAAATGCCTCTGATACTGCTGAAAAATGCAGAATCGGGCATAGGCGAATACGCAAATATATGTACTGATCCGATACCACGTCTTTAAAGTAGTTTCACCCATTTTCTTTTCCTGGAAATTACGTCTACAAAACAGCAGTACCAAACACTGGCAAGTACTTTTTTTAGAGCAGGGAAGAAGAAGTGATTTCACTTTGTGTAGCATTAGCCAGTGCCATTGCCAAATGTCAGCAATATTTCACGCTGCAAATGTTCTTTATTGTTGTTTTACAGTTACTGTCAGAATGATATTGGAACATATCTAACTGTTTTATCAATAACTTATTAAAAAAACAAAACATCGAACTCCAGATATACCTGCCACAGAGGACCTTCCACCCCCCGAGGAGAAACCAGCCGAGGCCTCTCTGTCTCTGGTTGACTCTGGCCCGGGGCAGCGTCTGGTAGTCGCTCTCATCGTTCTCAAAGCCTTCCTCCGACATCATCAGAGGCATCTCATCCAGGTTGGAGGGTTCATCTTCTAGAGAGTATCTGTGAGGACAGTCAAACACAAACAACCACCTGACATTAGAACAGTTGAATTAGGACACAAAGTATTAGTCACCAACCTTTGCTTTTTACGTTTACACACAGTTGGAACTTAACAACATGCATGGTACATTATTAGCCCCAGAGTTTCTTGCTTTGGGAATCCCACCTGATCTGAGTACATAATAATTGAACTCTTGACCCAGTGGAAATGTGGGTTGGTTGGTAAAAAAAAGGTTTTACTGGCTCCCACGCACATCACAGGCCTAATTGCCAGAAGTTGTCCACACACAGCGCCGTCGATGGAAAAGCTCCATCAGTGTGACTCTCTAACAGCTTCGGAGCCACTGATCTGTAAGTGCAGTTTGACCTCCATAATGAGGCCGGACGAGTTCACCACAGGGCCCCGCAAACTCTCGTGAAGGCCATTAATGAGAGCCAGGGGAAGGGAACAGAGAGTGGCAGAGGAGGTGTTTCCCATTTGTAGTCTTTTTTTAAATGTGATTTTGAACAAGAGGTGATTAACATCAATGCATTGAAGCTCTCCACTTTCACTTCTTTCTTTGGTTCTTCAGCCAGACGGTACTTCCAAAAGTCAAGACCAATTCAATCATACTCTTTTCCAAATTAGACCCAAATCCAAAATAGGTATCAGGGTCCCCCCCCCCCATGTAATATTGTTCTGCATGAACATACTGTGCTAACGTCACAACAGTGTGAAAGATGGACGACGAGCGAGAGGAGGGAGGGAGGGAGAAGGTACAATAAAGAGGAAGAGAGGAAGAAAGAAAGAGAGGACAGAGCGACTGCGGTTCGCATTTAGGCTCCAATTCGGGCTGAAGACTTCTTGAATCTTTGTAAAATTTATTTTGCCTGTAGAAAAAAAGAAATCCGTCTCTGCAGCTGTCCACCTCGTGCGCTTCACTTTCATACTTCTTCTCCCACTACAAATTAAAGTTTGCACTATAGCAGCCTGCGTTTAATAAAATCCCCTAACTCTAAAGTGAAATATTTAATTCACCGCGTTTCTCTCTCTCTGAATCTCAACCTTTCTCCATCAGTCACCGTTCTACACAAATTCACAGCAACACGCAGATGCCAGGCAAATACCACATTACAATATCTCATACAGTGTTTCCCCTAGGTTTAGTGGTTTGGGGGGGGGGTGTGTTTCACAAATCACGTTAATTTTCATCCACAATCTTTCATACAGGATTGAGGAATAAGGTGTATAAGGAAAGTGAGCTGAAATAACTTCTGCTTTATAATTAAAATATTAAAAATAAAATAAATATATATTTTTTAATTAAAATCAATTTGACATTCCAGGGGGGGCGGGGGCTCCCGTTAGGGGGGCGGGGCGCCCTCCCAATTCAATGGTAGGGGAAACACTGTCATGCAATGCAAGTCTGTGCATCACACTCATTGTACGTAGTCGTTGGTGCAATTCAATTTGTGAACATCAACACCCATTGTTTTAGGATTTTGAAGTTGAAAGAGAAAGGTAGAGCCAATTCAAGTAACACAAAACCAGCCCTACAGTTTACTATCAGTTATGTTTCATTTGAGGACCTGAGTGAAAAGATGGAGTGAGAGTGAACTGGAGCAAGAGTCAAAATATATGATGCCGCCCCTCCTCCTTCCTTCCTTTCTTCCTTCCTTCCTTCCTTCCTTCCTTTCCCGACCGAATCAAGAAGTTGCCTCTGTGAAGTTTGTCTCTGTCTGCCATGTTTGTTTTTTCTTGTTTGTTTACGTTTGGCGTCGTGCGTCAGAAACGATAGTAGGAAGGAAATCTGAGACTCCCCGGATGTCAGGAAAACACAGTTGTCATCCTAGTTTCAGTCTGGGAGAGAGAAAAGACAAATGCGCAATGAGCAACAACACAGAGGGAGCATGTCATGTGATCTCAAATCAGACGCCTGTTGTCAACAGAGATGTGTCACCGACCTGCGCAAACTTGAGAGCCTGTAGCTCCGTTTGTAGCGGACCAGTAAAGGTACATTAAATACTTAAAATATTATGAATTCTCATGTGTGATGGAATGAGCACAGGGGAGGAGAGGGAGCTGTCAAACGAGAGAGAGAGAGAGAGAGAGAGTGCGAGGGAGCTAGCCGAGCTAGCAACACAAGCTAACCGCTACGATCACTAACTCGGGAGCCCCGGGAGCAACGCGAGTCGGCCGGGAGCAAACATTTTCACTCGGGCGGGTGATTCGACCAGACGGGAGCAGCATCAGCAGCCCGCCGCCGGCCCCGTCCGTACCTTGAGTGTCTGGCGGCGTTGTAATGCGTGATTCTCTTCGAGTTCTTCCGCAGCGGATTCAGCAGGATGCTGTCAGCCATCTTGGCTGGACAGTGTGCGTCATGACGTCACACCGAGAAGTAGAAAAACAGAGGACGCTCAAGCGCTGTGTTGCGTTCACGTACTGCGCAAAACATATCGTAACTGTGAAACTCGTCGCCGAACAGGACAGTGGTACAGTACTACGATGCGTGGTTTGGGCTTATAAAACATAAATATGGTATTTTCTTACCACCCATAGTAATTATGTCACAACATAGCTCCTTTTTAAAAGAACAACAATCTACAAATAAATGTTTCTTTGACCAAGAGTAGGCCTTAATGAACGTAACATTGTTGAATGTGATGCTTTCCGGGAGACGTCGAATGCAGCATACGTGATTGGTCAGTCACTGCCTAGTGAAAACAAAATGTATAGATTCTGAAACATTGTCTGGAGCGTGAACCAGAAACGTGTATAAGCATAAAAAAATTAAATTAGAAACAAACAACTGTTCCTCGCTTGGTTTAAAATGAATTTAGATGACGAAGTGATGCTTTTGAAAGCCTTTAAGTAAGGCAACCTTTGAGTCGATACGGTCTCCTCTGTCATTTGTCTTCCTCCGTCCCACACATTTTCCTATCGGCAAGTCTAAAGCTGATAATTTTGTCGTTAATTTGTTTCCAACCAGCCGGTAATATTCCAGATATGTAAACTGTCTCCCAAAACAATTTGCAACAGCCATTTTCAATGAAATCTTGATTATTTTTGAATAATAATAATAAATACATTTTTAAAAAATGTTAAACTTCCACAAAAGCACAAAAATGCTGCCGCTTGAGTAGGACTTAGTTTACTGCAGCTGACACTTGTTTTATAAAATGTTATAAGACTGATTCTTTTGGGAGAGAAAAAAAATCCCGGCCTACAAAATAACAAAACAAGTTTGCAAAAGTGTTTCTGAAAAATTATGCGAAATTACGTGGCAGAGTTCTGTCCATGTGGAATTTTGATCTCGACTGTAACAAGTATAAAGTAACGTGTGAAATGACATGAAGACAATTGATCAGTATTTTCAGTGTTTAAACAGTGAGCAAGTAAAGTGAACATACAGGCAGGTTTGTTCTATTTCTTTCTTGTTTTTTTATTCGGTCCAACTGTTGTTTAAGAATGAAAATTTCTCACCATGACATTGACAACAGACCATTGCAGTGTTGTAACCGTGGGTACCTATGAGCATACTTTGTGCTTTGCACCAGCTAGCAGCGTGGGGCGGCTGTCCGGAGGAGATAGCAGACTCTTTGCATTATTGATTTGAACACGTGTTCCCTTCTTTCAGAGCAGCCATTCATCTAAGCACCGTAGGAATTCTCAGGGCACACGTTAAAACAGCTTAGAAAAAACATTCACAAATGACTGCAAAGTAAAATAGCAAAAATGTGAATACCCTACTATTCTCTGTCAATTGATAAAAAGTTCTTTTTTTAAGTCTATATATATAATACATAAGAACAAACAAGGGGTCTTACAAATATTTTTAACGTCCGTAACAGTTTGCATAAGTATTTCAGTAAGCGTTTGTCTTTATTCAATTGATTCCAATTTCCTTGCTGTCATCAATCAGCATGGAGAAATGTCTGTCCATGCCCGTCTTGGTGAGACTGGTTATGGGACTTCCTGCGCTGCTCACTCTGTCCATGCCAGCAGTCAGAGGGTGAAGCTGAGAGATGCCTCTGTTCTGGATCACGGAGATCTCGTTGTTCTTCATGGCCAGGCTGTTGGTGATAGCCGTCGCGTAGCGGTTCCAAAATCCAGGGTCTACATTCATGGCTCGCGCCGCCAGGTCCTTCTGAAACATCTCCCCGAACTTCGCGGCCTCTCCGCCCAGCAGGGCCATGGGGTTCTCCACCGACAGCCGCCTGCCTCTCCTGGCCGGCGCGTTGTTCCACATGTGGGTTCCCATGTGAACCTGAAACGTTTAGTTAAATAAATAAATGAAATAGAAGGTCTCAGCTTGAATGCAGGCAGCACAGGAGAAAATAATCCATTATTTACCTTCAGATTGCCTTTAGTGGTGAACGCCCTGCCGCAGATGGAGCAGACGAACGGTTTCTCGCCGGTGTGTGTGCGCTCGTGAATCTGCAGAGCGCTGGCCGAGGAGAAGTTCTTCCCGCAGGCGTTGCAGTTGTGCTGCTTCGGCGTGCGTCGGGGCGGCGCAGGGCCGAGCAGGGAGGTCATCGCCGGGCTGCCGACTGACGGATAAGCCGGAGGGATGTGGACACTAAACGGCGGGTGCTGGCCCTCGTGCGCGTGGTGGTGTTGCTGACCGTGACCGTTCACCTCAGTTTTTACGTTGGCCGACGCCGTGCTGGTAACCAGGCTGGGGAGGCCGTGACCTGCAGCTGAAAGCAAAATGCACAAAATGACAAATCAAATTTTCTGCAGACGAACAAGGAGAATATTTGAAGAGTGCAGTGACACTTTTGTGCGTTGGGACACTTGTGCTAACTGTACCCCTGTCTCTGCTCAGCTGGAAAGACAAACTGTAGGGAGCCTCTTCTTTCACACAGAGTTTGCCGGGTTGTATTCCTCGCCGCTCCTGGGCCGCTGCAGCTGCCGACGCAGAGGTGGGAGACTCAGATTGCTCTCTCTTCACCGACGCTGCCAAAGGCTCCCGGGCTTCTGGCCTATTGTTTTTCACCGCAGGCGAGTTGATCGTCACGCTCTCCGAGTTGCTCTGAACGGGAGACGCGGATGCACGAGGTGAACAGGAGGATTCCGACACAGTTGGGCTGCTCTCGCTGGAGTTCTCTGCCCTTTTCTCCGATAGAGCACATTTAATGTGGAGCTGGCTACTGTCGTTAAATCCATTGGCCAGGGGTTTCATGCCGAACGAGTGGTTCAGGCTTACGGTCGAGTCAATCATCCTCATTTGGTTCTCCAGAGCTGCTATACTTGAAACAATGGCGAATGAGTTAGGAGGAGTGTTACAATCATAGATCAAGGGTTTAGAGGGACTCACATATTCCTTCATAAGTTCTACCTCCTCCTCCTCTTCCTCAATATCGTCCTCCATTGAAATGTCATCCATGAAGTCATTGCCATTGCTGCTGAGGCTGTCAAAGCTCTTCCCGTTGATGGAGATGTCGCCGTCCATCTCCTGAAGCCCGTGCACAAGTGCCGAATCTGAAATGTGCCCGACCATGTGCATTCGGATATGCTGCTGAAGAACAACAGCGTTGGTGAACTTCTTCTGGCAAATGGGACACGAGTGATGCACCTGAACCGGAGGGTTTTCCCTGTGGACGCCAATGTGCGTCTTCAGGTTGCCTTTGGTGGTAAAGGCCCGGTCGCACACTTTGCATTTATAGGGCCTCTCCCCGGTGTGAATGCGATAGTGCATCTTCAGCGCACTCTGACAGCTGAGGACACGGTGACAGAGCATGCACTGGTTGGGGTCCGTTATCTTTTTGTCGATATTCTCCACCAGCTGCTGAAGCTTTGAGGTTTCAGACGTTTGCATAGAATCCAGGAGGCCACCCGTCGGGGATTTGGTTTCATCGGAGTTGAGCGAGAACGGCGGAGAGTTGGGGACAGGGGACGCCGAGGTGACCGGTTCGGGTGTGGTGGCCAAACGTGGGATCGCAGTGCTGCTTGTTTCTGTTACCGGGGTGGCCCTCAGCCTCAGGGTGAAGCTCTGGGGCAGGTGTACTCCCTCCGTTTTCAGTACATTGGATGCTTCTGTCTCAAGGCTAGACTGTGGCGACTCTGAAACAGGGGAGAAGTGAGCCTCACCGCCTCTGTGGCTAGGTGACAAAGATACACATTCACCGGGCGATTGGAGATTTGGTTGGTAGGGAGACTTAACGGATGGTGTTACGCTAACAGGGTCATTTGAGCCGCCGATGTTTGCCAGAGTGGAGGAAAGCGGAAGACCCATGGTGGCTGGCAGAGTTGCTACAACAGGTTTGCTCTCCAGCCACGAGGTGACGGGTTTTTCTGGAGGAAGGGACATTCCATAGGGAACTCCTGAACTTGTTGGCACATTGTCTAGATATTCTGGCACCGGGTAGGGGTTCATCTGAACATGGGGATACTTCTCTTTATGCCTCTGAAAGTGCACCTTTAAGTTCCCCTTTGTGGAAAAGCGGTTGCCGCAGATGTTGCATTTGAAGGGCCGCTCTCCTGTATGGGAGCGCAGGTGGATCTGCAGAGCGCTGTCGCTGCCAAATACTTTGGCACAGAACCTGCATTTATGCTTGAAGAAGGGTTCCTCTGGGCCGGGCTTCGTTTCAAACAAGGAGACGCTAGACAGTTTCCCTTTCCTGTGCTTCATCAGGGCAGCAAGAGGATCAAGTGCATTAGCTGTGGCAGCGATGCTAGCCAACGGATTGGGGAAAATTACACTGCTGGGGGGGCTCTGAGGTAGAAATGGCAGGCTGGAGGAGGGGCTGAGGAGGCTGCTCCGCCCCAGGGACAGTGGGCTGGAAGAGCTCAGTGTCTGCGTACAGCCCATGCTGCTAGAGTGCGAGCCTGTGTAAGGAGGCAGAAATGTGGAAATGCTGCGGCTGCTGGAGAGAGATGGAGTTGAATTTTCTGAGGAAGCTGAGGTACACGTAACGTCTCTAAAGGTGGACTTCCCACGCACAGTTTGGAAGGGGATGTTTTGTGACTTTTCAAGCACAGACGGCAAAGAAACCGCAGCCTGTCCATTGCAGTTGGAAGGCATCGTTCCTGACAGTGGCAGGACGGGAGGACGGATGATGCCTTGGGAGGGGAAAGGGTTCGGCGCCAGACACAGGGATCTGGAGATCGGGTTTAACGCAGCTTGCGTCGGTTGCCTGTTCATGACGGCTACCTGGCTGCAGATCTGCTCAATGAGCTGCAGCTGGTGGACCTGTTGCTGCTGCAGAGCCAGCAGGTGCTCCAGGATCACCGGGATGGCTGCCGAAGCCGCCTTCCCTCCCGTACCAGTGCAGTTGATCCCCTGGGAGAACTGGGCTACGGCCACTCTGGTGCTGTGAAGGATCTCCAGAGTCACATTTGTACTGGGAATGCTGTAGCTGTCAGCTGCCGACGTCTGGGGAGAAGTGGACTGAGCCGAGCCAGGAGGCTGGGGGCCGGAGGTTGGGGCGTATTTATCCTGTGGGCGATGATCAAGCTCCATGGCTTCCTCCTGCTCCCTGCCATCCTCCAAATGATCCAGACTGTCGCCATTCGCCAGCGTCTCTCCCAGCTCAAAGCCGGCGTCTGTGGATCCCGCTGGGGACGAGACACTGGACACAGTGCTCGGAACCGGAGAGGGTCCCGCGGGAGATTCCTCAGGAACAGACATCCCTTCATTGTCCTTCACTATCAGCACCAAGGGATCCTCAGTGCAGACTTTCTGATGCTCGCTCAGCTCAGTCCAAGTGAAGAACTCCGCACAGCATTTGTCACAGATGTGCGTGTCCTCACCGCTGTGGCAGCCTCCATCCGTCTCCTCTCCCTCCACGCCTCCCGTGACGCCTGGAGGGGAAATCAAACAAGATTAAGAATGCAAGATTGACAAATTATTACATCCTGATATTTCACCAGTGGGACCTTTTTATTCCGTTATCACTTTGTAATTAATCGCCACACGCCCACTGTTGAGTCCATCTTTCCAAACAACAAATGTTGTGAGGACAGGCTTTGTTCAAACCCACTGAACTTCAGATTCCACAAGAGATCGCACAAGTGTCCAAAGATAACAAACATGTCAAGTTGAAATTATGCAAAAGACATCTGGAAACATTTCATTTTAAGTAAAAAGAAAGAAAGTATTTCACCCAAAACGATTGGAGTAAACCTGACACTGTCATTGAGTAACAGGTCTCATAAAAAGTCTTTTCACTCTCAACCTCAGTGTTCGGATATTAACAATCCTCCAGAAAAAAAAATCAATGCGGTTCAGTGAAGTTATCTGACCTCTCAATTGTGCACTCACACAGATAATGAAATCCCATACAGTATATTGATCTTCTGTGCGTTCAAACATTTCAGTAATGTGTCTCATCTTTCAACAAACAATTGAGGGGTTTAACACGTGTTGGTCAAAGAGTGTGACATTTTGTCTTCATCTGAAATAAAGGTTTTTAAAACATCAGGACAGTTAAAAAAAAAAAAACGGAAAATCTCTGATTTGATTCTCAAACACTTTACTGTGATTTAAATTTTATTTTATGCACTAAATCTTAGTCATATGAAACAAGTTATAAATTGCTATAAATAATATTACTGTATGACTGATTGTGCTCAAACTGCCCATTTTCAACACAACCAGACAATCAATAGTGTATTAATCACCTCAATCTCTAATATCACAGCTTCCGTACAGTGCAGTTTCTAATACAGTTGGTGACAGGTGCAAAGTTTTTTTCAGTTTTACATGTAAGCAAGCGCTAAATTTACAGGAAAATGAAAGTGGAGGAAACCAATGACAGGCCCAGAATATCCTGGTGTGATGTGATTCTGAGCTTTTTAATCAAATCATGACAGTTGGGTGTCTCTGCAAAACAAATCCTGTCATGTCTCACACGTGTCAAAAACTCAGCGTTCAGACGCCCAGTTTCCCTCGGCCGCCTTTTTAGAAGCTGCTCTCTGACGCTGTTTGTGACAAGATATTTAGATTTTCTAGAATCAGCGTTGCATCTGCTCAGGCTTTGCCCCATTAGGAAACAGACAGCAATACCAGATGGAAAGATCAGGGGAAATCAATAGAAAATGATTGTGTGACACACACACACACACACACACACACACACACACACACACACACACACACACACACACACACACACACACACACACACACGCACACGCACGCACACGAGCACGGGTCCCTACACCAATTTAAGAATAACATTTTTTCTTTTTAAGTAACAACATTATTAAAAAGATGCATTTTAATGAGGTTAAGGTTTCGGGAACTTTTTTGGTTTTTAATTTTCCCGAAAACATCCAGAAAAAAAATTACTTTCTGCCACATGACCACTGTTTCACAACGACCTGTGTGTGTGTGTGTGTGTGTGTGTGTATGTGTATGTGTGTCTGACTGTAATATGAATGTGTGTGTGGTTGAAGTGTTTCTGTACGTATGTGTGTGTTTTTGTGTCAACACGTTTCACTGTGTTCCGCCTGCTTAAATAATTAGTCCCACCTTGCTCGAGCAAAACAAAGACGTCCATTGTATTTACATTTATATTAATAACCTCGACAAATCCTCATGCAAACACACAACACAGTGTCCGTATTACTGATGAAATACGTTAATTAATATATATTACATGCTTTAGTTTTTAACATCTGACATATTCAATAATTATTTGAACGTGATTCTGCTGAGAAGAGAAAAGGCGCAGCGAGAGTTGTGTGAGTCAAACCTCTCTGAAAGTCAAACTCATCAAAAGTAAATAATCAGAGTCCTCGGCTCACACGGTGGGTGGTCCGAGGATCACCAAGGCGATTCGGCAAACACAGGAGCGAAAACACTTTCACTGTTGTAGCTCGGGATTATGTTTTGGCTTCGTAACATTCACTTCCAACGAAAACAGAGATCAGGAGAGATCAGCGTTGATTTAAAACCCCTTGCATATATTTCCAAACACAATAACACGGAGAGAAATTTATTTAAAAAAATGTCACCCTCGCTCAATCCGTCATGTTCAAGAGCCGAGAACAGATTTATGTCCGTCTCTTGTTGTGTGGTTTGGCGATGAGGAGGAGGAGGAGGAGGAGGAGGAGGAGGAAGAGAAAAAAAGAAATCATGAAGCTGCAGCTGAAAAGCAAACAGACTGTCAGCCGCGGCGTTAGTCCTCGCTGCGTGACCTCCGGGGGCTGCGGGGGTCAACGGTTCAGATGTACTAATTGTATTATGATCCAGACATGGAGCACTTGCCCCCTCGCAGGGTGAGGCTCACAAAGGTTAAGTCAGCAGGCTCAATCAAAGCCCAGCTCGGGGTGGCGGAGCCCCCCGCCCGGGCTGCGGGGGCTGTGGGAGGGCCTGGGTGACGAGGGCCTCCTCTACACACTCGACACCTTTTCACAGCCACAAATGCTAATATGTGAGCGCGTATTTAAAAACACGAGCGCTGTGATGGGGAAGTTCTAAATTAATCAGTTCGACTGGCTCGATCTTTTAAAAGCTTTTAGAAGCCTTCGACAACTAACTAACAATAGAGGATTAATAAAGAACAATAATGTAGATAAACCCCCAAAAAAGACGTTAAATGAATTACAATAATTTAGATTAAATTGAAATATATTGACCATCGAGTGGCATCTGGCAGGATTTCTAATGATTTTGCGCCAAATTTAGGGAACGCGGAGCGAAATTCAATTTGAAATTCAGTCAATTTCTGGGCAAAACATTTGAATCTGATGATCAAAGGTTAATTCACGTCTAATTGATATGAGTTAGTGATCAGCTGTGAGAAGTGGATTTAATGGCTACACGTGGAGAAAAATGAAGCACTTTCATTTAATATCAAAATATTGGAAAGTGTGTGAGGCTTCTTGGTCATATCATAACACAGCCTGGCAATATGATTGAATAAAAGAGATCTTGTTACAAATAATATGGACAATGCTTAAAATTAATATTAATATCATACACACTCCAGGCCAAATGTTATAGGCTTAGAAAATGCTGGACATGGACACTGGGAGGTTAATCAATCTCTTTTTTGGATATATTTGTGAAATAATTTGTACTGGATATATAGGACGGGTCAATGAGGCAATACCCTGAAATACAAAAGTCCATACATGTGTCAATACACAAATAATTACAAGCCCCCTATTTTCTTTGAGGCCACATTTTCATTCTGCAGGCCTCTAACCCCAAAACACTGAATAACCTCAAACATAATTTGACGAAATTAATCCTTAACATAAAATATTACACCAAGGGCCCATTTGCATGAGTTTATACTGTATTTTAATTGACTGTACTTTTTTTTTCGAAACACAAAAGTTCACAACAAGGGCCCCGGTTCTCCTCCTCGCCCCCAAAGCTGTGACACATGTAGAAAATGAAATATAATAATCGTTGTTGATTTGGTTAAATTCATTTAATTTGTCAGTATTGACAAATCAGTTTGCTGTTTGTATTCCACAGCATATTAAAGTTGTTCAAATCAGAATGTGTTTGATAAAGTGATAACTTGTTCAAAATACCTTTTTGTGTCATAAACTTTTTCAGGGGCTGAAAACTTTCATTTGGCAAACTCCAGACGTGTGAAGGTTTCTGAAAACCAAACGATGATGAAAATATTAAAATGAATGTCTAATAAAATAAATAAACGTATAGGAGGATTCGGAATCTATAATAAAAATCCGTTCATCATCTTTTTAATTAGCAAAAACACAAAAGTTTGTTCACTATTTTTGGGGCATTTTCACCCCTGAAGCCTCCATCACCATCATCATCATCGTCAATTCTTTGTAATAAAAAAAAGCTGTTGAAAAAATGATAAATCCATTCTTGTTTTTTTGTTTTTTTACCAGTGATCCTAACAATAGAAGTAAGAATAAAAAAAATAAAAGATAAAAAGCCCAGTAAAAGTCGCCGAGAGCCACCCACCATCAGTGCGGATGAGTCCGGTCCGTGTCGCCTCCTCGTCCGACCTGAGGTGCTGCGGTCGGGCTTGCTTGCGGCGGGACATGTCGTCGTCGCTGCTGCTGCTGCTGCTGCTGCTGCTGCTTCTCTCTCTGTCTCTCGGCGACTCGCTGCCTTCGCCCTTTTCGCCGAAGCATCTACGCGCAGCGACTGGCACCGTTGCGCGCGCGCGGGGTCGGGGAAATGGGCGAGCGGCGGCTGGCGCTGGTGCCCGTGCGCAGATTGCGCATGTCAGTGTAATTATGACGGAGGGAAGAAGGAGGATAATGCTGTTTTACGACCCCCTCGCTAACCCTCCGCCGGGCGATTGGCTGCCGTCCAGCACAACTCACACTCGGATATGGAAATGAGGGACGGTGGGTTTTTGATAATAATGAGTTCACTTCCTGTCCGGTTGAGGTGCCAGGCGTCTTTTTACGCACGACTCCGCGGCAGTTCCCACATGGTTCAGTCCGACCTACTCCGCTGAGTTGAGTGTTTTACGCGTTTTGGAGCCGTCTTTGGTTCAACTTCGTGGCCAGATGGCGCATCTCCGTGTGGTCCCGTTGGACTTAACCTGGACTTGTTTCCCCCCCTGCCCGGAGCTCTTGGAGGATTCGGTGCCAAAAGAGACGCTCCCAGGACAGTTCCACCTGACGTCTCACTCAGGCTGCGCACAGACAGATGGACGCATGTCCCGGCTCAGTCACCCTGCCATTCTCTTATCCCGCGGAGGAGCTGATGCATGTGCAATGAAAACTGCGCAAAGTCCAGAATCGACAGATGCTTGCGTAAACGGAGACGACGTGAAACAACCTCACAGATTAGGATTTCGGAGGATTAAAAACGTGCGTAAAGTCAAAGTTTGCGCGTGAAAAACTCGCTCACGCACGGTCGCGGTAATATATAGGTCCGATCTCGGGAAGTGCGACTCCTCGGTTTGTCTGGAAGGCACCGGCACTCTCTCCTCGTTGCCTCCGCCTCCGGTGCATCACTAGATGACCCCCTTCAGCCCGGCTGCGATAGGCTACTGCCAGGAGACCGCAGGAGGTGTTGGAGCCCGTGCTCCATTGGCTAACGACCTCCCACAAATTTGGCGCCAGAGTAGAAGCGAAAAATGTCTCAATATTGGAGAAGAAGAAGAAGAAGAAGAAGAAGAAGAAGAAGAAGAAGAAGAAGCAGAAGAAGAGTCCTCTGAGTGATGGTCAGGGGTGTGTGGACAACCAACCCACCTGGAAGACGACAGTGCAGAGATCTTGAATTTTTAACACTAGACGTCCATTTTTTTAGTCGTTTGCAAGTTTTGAGGTTTGGCATATCCTTTTTTTTTTTTTTTTTACTTCAATCTTTCATTTGCCACAAGGGCTCCACCACAAACAGTCAAAATGATAAATCAATATGAGGCAAAGACCTATTTTAATCACCGTGTTGCTCCATTCTCCCGACTTTACTATTTCAAAGCCGAGGGGAACGAGTGAAGTGCACTTCGTCCGGAGCTGTAATCCCCCTTTTCAGGCTTTGTTCCAAAAACTTGTGATTATGTGGTATTAAAAAGATGCAGCTGGGGGGGGGGGGGGGCAGAATCAGCTGTTGATAATTGCAAGTGCTACACAACAGCCTGCTATTGATCCGCATGTCTCTTATTCCCCTGCTATGGAGAGATAAGGAGAACTCACTGCTGCCGGAATATAATTTCTTCTGACCTATCAGGTTTCTACAGACTTATGATGAATAGCCAGAGTGTGCTTATCTGGAAACTCAACCCCCGCTCCCCTACCTCTCCTCCCCTTGATTCAATATTGATTCTTTGTAACCAGCGTTAGTGCACAAAATCAAACTAGCAACTACTTGACCATGATCTCTTCCAGATTCTGACTTGGCCCACACCGACACCGACTCCACTCGCGCTCTTTAAGCACCACTTGGCTTTGATTATTCTCGTCCATCTGTACGTTCGGTATGATAAGCAATTGGAAATGTATCCGAACAAGGCCAATTTAACTGTAATAAATCATGTCCAACAAGGCATTCTGACTATAACTCTTCAGTTTGTCAAGAGTAAATGAATAAATGGAAATTTACACCAAATATAGACAGTCACATAAGACTTTCAGAATAAAGAACGCGTGATATACTGTAACATAACAGGTCTGCTACAAATATTACAAATATACATCTTTGTCTGTTGAACTTTTATCTTCATAGTTCCACAGATGTGTTATTCGTTTAATTTTGAGGCAATACCACATGGAGCTTTTGCCAGAATTTCAAAATGCTGAAATCCCAAAAACTTAAAGTGGCTTTTATTGATTTAAAAAGTGTTTTTTAAATGTCTTATTTTTTAATTTAAAAATGTAAACACCAAAGTGAAGAAAGTACGTCATTTACATTGACTTACCTCATACAATGTTGATTTTAAATGTGAAACTTTACTTTGAAAGTTAATGAAATCGGCAGGATTCTGTGCATACGAGGCCTGAATTTCAAATGATTCATTGAAATATAAGTCGAAACTATTTCCACAACCGAGTTCCATTGAAAGTTGACATTTGAGAATTGATTCTAAATCCGCCAAATCTTCCAGAATGGAGACGGCGTGACCTCAGTGACCTCTGTGGTATATGTAAGATTGACTGTAAAGGGGCAAAATATTTCTTTTTCAACCAGTTTCATTGAGTTCAATCAGTAAAAATGGAAAACTTAAAGCCTCATAAAATTACAGTGGACTGTTGCTTGTTTGCATGAGATTATATTCATGTTTTCGTTTCGTCTGCTGCACTGGGCCGCCGTGACACAAATCACAAATAAATGCGTGGGCCACACACAAATGGCAATTAATATGAACATTCAAATATGAATAGACCAGTGTCAATGTCATCCAA
Source organism: Scophthalmus maximus (assembly GCF_022379125.1). Lineage (NCBI taxonomy): Eukaryota > Metazoa > Chordata > Actinopteri > Pleuronectiformes > Scophthalmidae > Scophthalmus > Scophthalmus maximus. The sequence goes on along the minus strand of NC_061536.1, from coordinate 12,133,868 downwards.
CGTTGACATTCACCCAGGATGAAGTAGTGTCCACGCTAAGCAGAAAATTGAGTCTGCAGAATTAAGACGATTCCCCCCGCCGCCGCCGCCACGCACCCTCCGTCCATATGAAGATTACAGTGCATGTCTGTGATTTATTAGCAGCTGAGTGGAGGCGCAGATCCAGCAGCCGGTGCCAGCTGAGGAATGTGAGTGCGGCCGCACGAGGCCCCTCAGACGGAGACGTGACAAGCTAATGGCGCCCGAAACCTGCCGCCGCTCCTCCTCCTCTGACAGACAGACAGCGAAAATGCAAAAAAGGCTCCGCGGAGATACGTCAGGCGAGAGGACGCGACGAGACTACCGGGGAAGAAGGTACATAGAGGAAGAGGGAGAGGGAAAAAGTTAATTCCAGCGGAGATCTGTTTAGACGGTATCCGCTTGGCACATGAGGAAAGTCACTTTAGGTTTCTAGAGGAGATAATAAAGTCTACAAAGATATAAAAAAGAATGTATGTCAGGCTAGATGTGAACATCTCTGGCTGATACAGAACGTGACACCGTCATGGAATATGAGATGTTAAAAAAAAAAACATAAGGGCAAATATTGACAAAAGTTATGATCTCCGGTAATTTACACAACTAATCTGTCTGTGCAGATCATTGTTTGTCGTTCAACATGACATCACGCCACCACGCGGGTGATCAATATGTTTATGAGTAAAAAAAAATCACAAGTCGTCTTTCGCATCTGAATAAACAATTTCTTTTGTGTTCAAATGTCAATTGCCATGATTCAACAATCCATTCGCACGAAGACCATGCACTGCACGTTGGTTGCTAAGACGAGGCCTGGTGCTAACTTTACGTACTGGGTGTGTGTGTGTGTGTGTGTGTGTGTGTGTGTGTGTGTGTGTGTGTTTGTGGGACCGTTCCCACTGGACTTTAAACAAATTTTTTTGTTTAATTTCGATCTCAAATTCAAAATCATCCAATGTGCTTTCTGGTTATAGAAATGGAAAATAAACCTCCATTCTACTGAGGTAGCACAACTTTAACAGGTGGATACGTCAAAACCATGGCACGGAAATCTTAACTGCATGAATGAGTTGATAGTGCAGATGGTAAGAAAGTATGTTCTCCTTTTTTGGTTTTAGATTTGGGTGAGAAAGTTCACATTTCATCCAGGAATTCAAGCTCAACTTGACATATTAAATAAGACAAAATTGGTGAATGACAAAAGCGTAATTTGTGAATCCAGTCAAAGCCAAAGTGGGATGACGGATTAGAGGACAAAGGTTAAGAAGCCACAGGCTGCAGCCGCTGTTTGTAACTCATGAGTGCGTGGAGCCCGCCTCTTCATTTGATTTGCTTTTCTATGAAACCGACTGGATCATAACAATTTCTTTTCTCCCCAGTCTGAAATATGGTTCCTCTGAGGGGGTTTCCGGGTGGCAGTCCATTTAGCCGTCCACCACCGGCACGCCGCGGCCGAATAGATCTCAAAGAATTACACTCACTCACGCTGTGTTTCCTCATATAATCACACAAAAGGATTTTTCTCGAAAATAACAATAAATCACGGAGGCCGGATCAATACGCCAGGCCCGGGCTGCGCTGGCCTGATAACACGATCAATACGGGGTATTTGGATTTTAATTAATACACGACAGGGCCTCAATCCCTGAAACAGTGAAATATGACCTCCACGCCTTTTGAAATACGCCCCGCAGAGCATCACCGCCCCCCCCCCCCCCCGTTATCTGCCGCGGCGCATCAGACGTCAACGTGATCTGGTGCCGGAGGAGCCGAGGGGACGGAGCGGCTGAGAGAGAAAGAACACCGCGGACACACGTTTGCACCAGAAGCAGGTAGAACGAGACAATGAGTCCGTGGCTTTAAAATGCATTACACACCCACAATGTAACCCGATAGGATTCTTGACCTGATTGTACTTGTGCCTGGTATCAATATTTGTCTCCAGTGTCCACATTGAGATCTGAGCGAGATCCACATCACATCCTCCTCTCGTTTGCCCGAGCAACAGCAACAAAAAACAGATGGAAGAACTGAAGAAGATGGGAGAGGCTGCAGGGCCGGGGATAATCTGCCCTCGGCGACGCGTCTCGTTTTCCAGCGCTGGCCCTTGGGCAAGGCCCTCAATGCCGCCTGGCTTCCTCTAGTACGACTGACACCGGTCGCTTGGGATAAGAAAAGCAGCAGCTAAATGAACTGTACTATGATGAACGCTTTGCCAAATTCCTCAACAATCCATCCAATGGTTTGCGACGTATCCCTCGAAAAGCGCACAGGACACGCCAACCGTGGAGGCAAGAGGATCACCGAAGTCAGAGGGATTCATCCTCTGAGACCCACGCGCGTTTCCGACACAATTCTACTCTCACTTATTGCTCCATACGAGGGAAAAACTCTGGCAAAGTCGGAGAGCTTCACCCTCCGGGGACCATGAACGTCTGCGCAAGAACGCCGCCGCAAATTCATCCGACAGTTGTAAAGCGGTGAGTCAACGTTGCCCCATGTGGCGCCGTGACACCGGTGCGGATAAAGACAGTAGAGAGCGATCGCTCCCGTCCGTCCTCCCGTCCCCCCGGAGACGCCAGCGCTCGTCAAAGGCTGATATCGGTCGGCCTCGGACTCGGACTCAGACAGCCCCCCCCCCCTCGACCCTCGCAATATCCCAAACCTTCACTCAGCAGTTATAGCAGCTGATTGGGAGCAGGTCCTTCATCCCAAAACACAAAGCACACGGAGAATGGACCCCCAGAAAAATAGAAGGAAATCAAAAGCCAACAAAGGAGCGGCGGGTGGAGGGTGACGGACAGCAGCGAGACGGGGCCCGGGACAGGTTATGTAGACCGAGGGGCCGAGTGGGCCGGGGGAATTTTCTGATCGCTTTAATTCACTGCAGCCAACTTGGAGCCCCCCCTCCACCGCTTTTATCTAACACTGTGTTTCTGTATTGATTTCCCCCCCCTCCTCTTCTTCTTTATCTTCAAGGCCGGATAAGAGCACAGAGAAACTACGCGAGCGAGAGTGAATGGGGAACTTTTCCCGAAGATTGCTGCTATTCTCTGGCTTATTGCCTCCTGTCCGTCACGGCCTCACGTGACGTCCCGGCCGTCGGGCCTCGCCCCCCCCCCCCGAGCTGTAAACGGGGAGAGCGGATGATACCGAGCGGCGCTGGGATCAAAGAGGGAGGACATTGGCTGGGAAGTTAAAGACATTTTCTAAAAGTGCCGGGCATAATGTAGGACATTTGCTGGAGCACAAGGCGAGAGAGGAGAAAAAGGGAAATATTATAACTGCGTAGTTCAGGAAAACACGCGGAAATTATTCCTTTTCGCGAAGTCGCCTGCCAACGACAGACGCGATAAAACAGCGAGTTAATTACAACCTTTGAGCGCAGAACATCCGAGGCTCGGAGGAAAACCTCGCAGTGCAACGAGCGCCTGCGCGTGAACACACACCAGGCCTTGTTGTTTTGACAGATTATTTACAGGAGTTGCTAATTTTCAATTCCCAAATTTGGGAGAAAGGCCTTTTCAGGATGGAGACTTCTTAAAACAAAAGAGGAGAGATGGTCCCGAATGTCCCAGCGGGAGGGGGGGGGGCCCCCCCCCACCTTCCTCGTCCCAGAAACAATTAGACGGCACAATTGTTTGTGTTTTTTCCGAATAAGAATGGACGGATTCGGATCAAAGTGAGGGTGAGAGAGTCTTTTCAGGGCCGACTAACAAAGCAGGCGACCCGCGGGTAGCCCCCTTGTTTCAGTTCCAGCATTAGCAGAGAAAGCAGCATTTCATATCGACCTCTGGGACAAGTGAACTGGCCGGGGAACCTTTAATCTGGGAAAACATTTACACGTCTTTATGCTTTCAGGGGTTAAAGCGGAGTTCAAAGAAAAACTGCCCCGGATTCAGGAAGTTGTTGGGTTTTTTTTTTAAAGAGACTTCGAATTCGACTTCTTCCCGCACCAATATTTGATAGTATAACCTTTGGATCAACGGGCGTATTCAAGTACAACTCTGAGGTACTTGTACTTCAGTAAAAGAAAAAAGAAAATAAAACTTTCTCCACTGCGAAAGAAGTGAAACTGTCAAGACTTGGTGTAAATGATAAAGACGGAGAAACGTCCTCTATTCGTGAAGTCTTCAGACATTAAAAACAGATCAATTGCATTTAATCTTAACAATCTACGTTATTAATAAACTGATACCGTCAAAAAAAAGGCCACAGGTTAGAGCAAATAATTAACGTTTTAGACATGAACACATACATTAAATAAAAAGTAAAAAATGCCCAAAAAAACACAATTAAGAAAAACCTTTAAAAGAGTCCAAATCCAAAAATATACAATCCAAAATATATTATAAATATTTCCATATATTCTCTGCATCGCATCTTCAACTTTACCTCAGGGGGAACTATTGCACCTCATACCCGACCTACTAGTGTGACAATAAAAGACATAACACAACAATAATATGTAACGTAAATTTAAATATGATAATATAAAGATAATGATGCATTGGTATAGAAAAAAGATGCCAAACAGCATCAACTCGTCCTCCACCAGCTACAACATCAAACTGTACATTAATAATAAAGCACTAATATATCACGCACATTAATATAAGGAGCCACACGTCATTCATTTTTTTCTTCTTTTCTACTTTTTTGGGAGAATTTTCGTTGAAGGAGTTTTCGTTGAAGCTGCAAATCTACGTAAAAAAACCACCCTGAAGCAGAACGAGGAGGCCCGCGGGCATCTCTGACACTCTAAAGCAACGTGCGGGAAGATTCTTCGGCCTCCTCCTTGTAGCCCGGCTCTCGGTGGGAGACGGACAGAGGACTGGACGATGACGATGATGAGGAGGAGGAGGAGGAGGAGACCCATCCGCAAAGCCCACCGCGTAAGAGTGGAGCCCTGACTTGGAGAGCAGGAGGCCAATAACCGCTGGGGGCCACCGCGCCACATCCTCCGAGGTCGACGCTCGTCAGGGCAGTTGTCCGGGTGACAGCGGCCTGGCTGCGCAGGATTGTGTGGCTTTGACATAATAAAAAAAAAAAAGAAAGAAGAAGCTTTCGACTCGGACTTACTTCGCGTGTGCGTGTGAAGCTGCAGATCCGCCTTGTGAAAAATTGCGAAAGTGGCAGCTCACAAAGATCCCGCACACCAAATAAAGGTGTCGTCTCCGGGCCCCCAGTAAAAAAAACAGCAGAGCTCTGCCACCGTCTACACACACACACACACGCACACAAACACACACACACACAAAAGAAAAGGAGGCGAGAAAAAAAATTAAAGAGGACGAACCCCCCCCCCCCTAAAAAAAAGCTCCCAGACTGATTTTCTTTATGTGAACGTTGACTGAGAATGGTCTCCATCTGTGTAAACCGACTCAAACAGTGACTTCCTGTGAGTCACAGTCTGCAGCCTGGAGCGAATCACTGATACTCATCGTGCAAGATGGCACCGCATTCCCAGGGTTACTGGTCGCCAGCTCGGGCTCGGGCCCGCGCACACACACACACACACACACACACACACACACACACACACAGAGAGAGAGAGCGAGCGAGCGAGCGAGGCCACGAAGCCCAGGAACACCACGGGAGCCACTTTTCAGAGGTTTTTGGGGGTAAGATTGTTTTATTACGTCGACTCGTCAAAAGCCACAGCGGACGGCTGGAGACGTGGCGGACGGCGCGGAGGCGGTCTGCCGGAGTGGACGCAACGGGAAGTGTGCCCGCCGTACAATAGTCTCAGCGGCCCGATCTGTCAGACAGATTGATACAGAGTGATCTTATTGCAGATGGAAGCTCGAAGTGCAATTTTTGAATAGGTTTCAAGAGGCAATTCCTCGATGATGATTCTCGGATCCGCGAAGACTCCTCACATTCCGCCAAAGCCTGTGGGCAAATTGAAGCGGGGAGAATCGAAGGATAGGCCTGTGTGTGTTTTTGGGGTCATCTGTTTTACAACATTCCTACTGCACTATCTTGCAATGACCATCATTTACTTCTCTACATTTGTTTGAACTCATTTAATAGAAGTCAAAAGTTACTACTATGCACAGAATATGGGGAAAAGTGTATATAAGCGATCAAAAAACAGGCACTCAAAGGTAATTCGGACCAAATATTTCCCCGGCGACATCTGACAGAATCACAGCCGCGTCTTTCTCCGTCTCCTTTTTTCTCATTTCTGCTGATGAAAACACACGAAACCGCCGCCTTTTTTCCCCCCAGAGTTCAACGCCACATGCGGCATGATCTGCAGCGGTTGTCGGCAACTTTTCCCCCGACATCCAGACACGCCCGGGGACGTGGCGGCTCACCTCTCCATCCCTCTCGGCGTCTTCTCGCCTCTGACATTAGCATCGTTAGCGCGCGACGCCGCTTCACCCTAAATGTCACGGCCTCCGCATCCGTCACAGCCGATGCGAGAAGTGAGGTTTTTTACTCCGTCACATCTTTTACATCTTTTTTGTTTTTGGCACGTTTCCACTGTAAGTTAATGGAAGTAAACGCACCAAACTGTGTCTTCTCAAAGTTACGACCCCCCCCTCCTCTCCCACTCCCTCCTGACTTCCCATGCATTAATGATGCAATAAAAGTCGGTACAGGAGGAGCAAGTTACGGATAATTGCAAAGTCATGCTCCGTGGAGCCGGGGCGGTTTATTTGATTAACCCCTGGCAACAGGTCAGATGTTAAGGAATATGTGTGGGGGGGGGGGATGATCACGGGTCATTTATGACCTCCCGTCCCGCTGAAGGATAATCAATAATCGGCTGAGGAAAAAAATCTGTCGGCGAGGGCCGTGTTTGTGTTATGTCTGGTGCCGGGGGGGCGAAGGAGCTGGCACCACATCGCGGGAACGCCAGAGGCCTGTTGACACCTCCCCCCCCCACTTGACCTGAGGACACCGTCTCATCATCCACGAGCTCGTTTTAAACCCCCTGTGAACGTTTTCTCCTTCCACCTGCCACCTGCACCTTCGTTCCCTTGCAGCCACGGCACAAGCGGGCCGGGCCACAAAATGGCAGCGTGTGCGTCAAACAGCCCGTTCACAGGGGGAGAGAGAGAGAGGGGAGGGGAGGGGACGCGAGGGAGGAGGAGGGGGGGGGGGGGAGAGGAACAAAAAATGTCATGCGATGCAAACAGTAAAAAAAAAAAAAAAAGGGGGGGGGGGGGGTCCAATCTGCTTTACAACACTTTTACAGCACATCCTGGGCTGAGCCTGCAGACAGACCCTCCCTCGCTGCAGCCGCTCCACATCGCTGCCATCCTCATTGGCTCCTGCACTTCTTTTTTTTTTTCTTAAACCGCCACCCGCTTCGAGCTCCTTGTGGCTGTAAACAAATGCAATTTTGCATTTCCTGTAGTCTAGACACGGCCGAGGAAGGAGGGAGGATTTTTTTTCCTCCTCCTCCCTCACTGGGGAGGAGGAGAGAGGAGAGTTTTACCGCTGTGACACAACGGGGATTGTTAAGATTTTACGTGAATGCTAACAAGCCGACATGGGACGCCCGACACCTGAAGTCCACTGTTGAGTGAAAATGTGGGTGAAAGGCACAAACACACAGTGAATTCCATCATTGTACCGATATTGGCCACAAAGGAGAAGATGACGGTAGAAAGAAGTGGCAAAGTTATAGAAGAAGTTCTAAGTCCAACAACTGTAACAGTGACAAAAAATCCCTCGAATCACCCAAATCACCCATAAACCTAAAGTTAGACCCAATCTCATCCCAAAGAAATCCACAAATCTTTTTTAAAAATCCTTAAAAATCCTATAAATTCCCCACAAAGTCAAACGAAACGTACAACTTCCCATGATTGTAGTTAAATATACAATACAGTGAAATGAATAATACAGGAAAGAAACTAAAAAAGCTTAAGAGAGAAAAATAAATGCCCTCAATTCCAAAAATCCTAATAAAAACAAACAGAAACAAAACCTATAATATTCTAAAATTGTGGGAAATTTAAAAAAAAAAAATCTCCTGTCCACGCTCCTTTTGAAAAAAAAAAGATGATGCATTGTTCCCAATCTCCTCTGTGCTTGTTGGGACAGTGAACGCCTCACGGCCCTGAAGGCCGACCTGTGTGACCTGTGCCACACCGCTGCCGGGGCAGTCGGGTCCGTTCAGCCGCGCAGGCGAACGAGAGCGAGTCAAAGAGCCTGCGGAGACTCGACCGTCGATTTAATCACATCATCATCAGCTGCAGCCACGAAGGAGTCGAATCCATAACCAGCCGAGCGGATTCATGCCAACGCCTGCAATCATAGCTAAATGGGGATCAGGAGGCGGCACGCAGGATATCTCACACACACACACACACACACACACACACACACACACACACACACACACACACACACACACACACACACACACACACACACACACACACACACACACACACACACACACACACACACACACACACACACACACACACACACACACACACACACACACACACGTATTATGAAGTGTCTCCGTATCGATCGGGGATAACCGCATAAGACATAACTGCATCGACTGGAGAATTAGACGGATAATTGTTCCTCTTGTCATCCAACATCTAGCTCCGTGTGTGTGTGTGTGTGTGTGTGTGTGTGTGTGTGTGTGTGTGTGTGTGTGTGTGTGTGTGTGTGTGTGTGTTGTAGCTGCCTGTAATGACAGATATCATTAGAAAGGAGGGTCTTGAACTTGTCACCTGTTGTCAGAAAAAAAAATGTATTTTCTATTGAACATTATATGCCTTTGGATATTAGTTTTGGAATGAAATATCCATACATTAATTACACTATATGATTGTTAATACTGATGCATGAAGAGGAATCCGACTGTTTTGAACTGCTTCACACACAGTGAGGTGGTTTTGTGGCGTGGCCGAGGGGTCAGCGACCTCCAAAGGGTCGCGTGATAAATCTGAAGGGGTCGTGAGTTGATTAATGGAGAGGCAAAGAAAAGGATTAAACTCATTCTGCAAAAGAATTTTACATACATTATCTCCGATATTTGCTTTTCCTGTGAAGCATTGGATCATTTTAGGGACTCTGTGGGACCGTTACTCTACTTCTTCTTCTTCTTCTCCTGTTCCGTTTATTTCAGACCTCATAAACAATTTCCACCGGAAATTTCCTACAAAACAATAAAGCAATAAGGTAACAAAGTAAATGAAGGGAAATAAACATGCTGCTTAAAGGCAACCGAGTGGTTTAAAAGGGAAATATCTCTTCGGTGGTGCGACGAACAGCATGAAACTGGACAACGGAGCCCAGTAAGACACTTACTTTTGAGGATCTCACGAGGCGAAAATATTTCTTTAACAATATTTGCCCTGCATTTTCTGTCTGTGTGGAGAATTTGGGCCGCTGAACGCGTAGTTCTGTAATTGTCGGATGAAGCACGAGCAGCGGCACTGGAGCAAATGTACTTTTCACCTCTGCAAGTGTCTCAAGAAACGAGCGCAATAGAAAATAATTGGAACATCAACACGTTATCCCGCGTCGCTGCACAGTGCCAAACGCCGTCGCCCTCATTCGATTCCGAGAGCTCAGGGTGTCATCGGGTTTCTCAGGGTGTTGGGAGTTTTTTTTTTTTAATCGCTCGTGTTATCGTTGAATCATGAGGAAAGAATGAAAAGAAGAACTCTTGGCCGGTGCCATTTTTTCGTATTTATTTTTTTATTAAATATATGGAATCGTCTCTTGGGTGGGAAAAAAAAAAAAAGGTTATTATTGGATGTCTACTCCGCAAAAAGTATTTCAAAACAATCCGATGTTGTGCTCCAATAGGAGCCGGTGAATGCCTCTCGGGGGCAAGGGGACAAAGCTGCAGCGAGGGGCTTGTACATCTGTGAGTTTAGAAACAAAGCTTTGTTTGTGAGCCTCAATCACTTGTGCTCATGAAAGCAGACACTTACTTGAAAAACTTTCTCCCCCCCCCCCCCCCCCCCCCCCCCTTCTTTCAGGAGGGGGGGGGGGGACACTCTAAACCTACATCCTGGTATAAATTTGCACAACGCAATACAGGCCTGATTGTGTGCGGAGTGGACGCAGGATGCATACAAATGGAATCCCCTTCTGAAATGTCCCCTTCCTTTGCACGGCTCAGTGGCTAATGTACAATAAATCAACAAAAGGGGGCTTTAATACCGGCGACGGGCCGGTCCGGGGCCCGCTGTCATTTTATCTTTTTACAGTATTTAATTGGAGGTTTTCCCTGAAACGTTACACCGCACTTTCAAATGACTCCCCCCCCCCACCCGTCCCCCCCCCTCCCAAAATCTAAGAGGAGATTGATAAGAATTTCTCTCCCGCCCTCTCTCTCTCTCTCTCTCCGTCTCTCTCTCTCTCTCTCTTCTTTTAAAGTTCCTTTTTCTTCTCCGTCCCCTTCGCCTTTCAGGAGAGGGCGATTTTTTTTGGGGGGGGGGGGGGGGGGGGGGTTTGCCGAGGGGAGACTAAAGTTACAAGTGTGTGGCATTTCGCGGAGGGGAGAGTGAAATCGGAGGCTCGGAGGGATGGATAAGGACAGGCTGGGAAAAGGGGAAGTTGGCAGTGGCGGCGGGTCAACAGCGCGCCTCCGAGCCGTACCCACTGCACCAGGTGTCCACTTAATTCAAATGATACTATTATTCATAGAGAGAGGAAGAGTATTGAAACGACCGCCGCCGCCGCCGCCCCCCCCCCCCCCCCTCCCTCCAAATCATTTGCAACTGAATACAGATATAATCCTGGAAATATAAGTCTCCATTAAGGCGATCCCATTTAGCAAACAAGGCTCCCATTGTGCAACATGTTGTGCGTATAAATCACAGTCTGAGAAAAAAAAAAAAAGAGGGAGGAGAGGGGAAAAAAAACAGAAAGACGAGGGAGAAAGTGAAACATTCAGTCGGAGAAGAGATTTGAGAATGTCACCTATTCACACATGACAGTCAGGAGTGAGTGTGTGTGTGTGTGTGTGTGTGTGTTTAACTTCCCTGCGTCCATGTCGACTTTTTGCTCTTCGTTCAGTTCAGAAAAAAAGATTAAATAAATATTACATGGGCAAAGTTTATTTTACTCTGCGGTGAAGGTGATTAAGAACAATTTCTCAAAAAGAGCAAAATAATGCCTTTAAAAAAATGTTGACAATATATTATAATATTGCATGTGTTAAAACATATATTTAACACAGGTTAAATACTGTATATGTCACTGTAACTGAAGTGCAATCAGCTTCCTGTGTCCTCAATATGACCCGCGCCCTTTTACTGTATCTCAGCATTTCATCATTTATGAAATTTATTAATTTATGCAAAAAACACGGCAAAAAGATTACGACATTATTAATATTATCATTAACCATTTTTTGCATTTTGTACATTGATGATGTGTATTTGTACAATATCTGCAAAAAAAATGTGACTAGATTAATTGATTGTAAAAATTAAAAGTGAATTCTGGACCTAAAAAAAAAAAAATCCCTGCAGATTTATTGCCGACAGCATCACGTCAACGCTCCTCAGGTTTGGTAATGGGTGGATTACTTTCCGTTGCATCGGACATAAACCGTAAATCATACATTGCAGTTTTCCAAAACTTTACTATTTTTTTGCAGTATTTCATTCGATACATTTGTTCTTAGGCCTGTAGCGTCGCTGAGCACTGCTCACTGTCAAAGGATCAACTGTCAACACATCGAGAACTGATTGTTGCCTTTAAACTGGTTATCAATTTCAAGGACAACAACCAGCTTTGGTACAACAACACCCCCCCCCCCCTCCCCTCCTGGTCCTCGTGTTGCTCAGCTCAGTACAGACACCTTCAGTCAATCTTCAGTCAGTGGATCAATCTAATCCTGCAGAGAAACGTGTGACGGGACCAGAGCAATCACGCCGAAACAATGTGGACGCGCAGAGATCCACCGTCGTCGTCGTCGTCCCCCCCCCCCCCCCCCCCCCCCCCCCCCCAACCCCCACCCCCATCCGCCCGCCCAGGAGCTCAAAGGTGAAAGGAGCAGGTTACTTTTTCTTTTCTTTTTTTTGAAAAGCAGACAGTGTCGAGCCCCCCCCCCCCCCCCCCCCCCCGCCCTGATAACCTTCCCCTTCTCTGACTTCGGCGACCACAGAGGAAGAGTTTCACCCGGGGGCCAATCACGTTTCAATCCCCAAGAGTATCCAGTCGACTGGACACGGATATTTTCCGACGGACTCCTCGCGTGAACGCGCACGCCGAGGAAATGATGCGGAGTTTGTCAGCAACACGCGCGTTTGTGTGCAGTCGCCGTCCGACACTTGTGCGGCCTGTTGACCTTTCTGACACTTTTGCAGCGATGAACGGTCGATTCATTCATTTTGTTTTAAGTGCATACTTTTAGTATTTAAATCTGCTTTTAGCCACCTCGTACCTTGCAAATAGAAAAATCGGACACTTGGCTTCTCAAAAAAGTGCCATCAGATGTTGCCCGGTTACTAATCCAATCTCAATGGATTAAAAAAAATGTAAAAACATGCAGAATTACAACAAACTATGAATATACAGACTAATAAATCAGTCTTTTGCATCCGAGGAACCTCTTGTAGTGTCTTTTTGTCCATTCTTTCCCTAATGTTACCGTGTTATTATTCGCACATCCATAAAAAGAACGCAACTAACTGAATTTAAATTCATCAATAAATCATTGAAAATTTAATGTATTTGTGTTCTGGACTATCATCCAATATATATTATTGATTGAACGGTTGGTCGATTTGATCAAGTTGATTGATAATTCCTATAATCTTCAGCTGCAGACGTGTTATTAGGCGCGTGTTTTTTTTTCAACTACATTTTATTGCACCTTGAAAGCAACGTAGAGCAAAGCGTCAGAATCAATTTCAACACTTGCATGTACACGAGTCCACATATTGAGAATATCTTACTGACGGCAAAACAATCAACAGTATGCAAATGAGCTCACTCTCCGTTTTAATTCCTCACAGGTGTCGCCTCCGTACGAAACCGTGCTTCCGTAGGATTAACTAACAATAATTAAATAATTAAAAAAACAGTCATTTGTGCTATAAGAAAGAGAGCGTTATGTTTTACATCGCATTATATTAAAATATGATCCACATCATAGTTTTAAAAGCAATTGTTGCCTCCACCAACAAGGATTTCACCCTCGTCTGTTTGTAAGTTGGAGGTTGCAACTATTAAACTGATTTCCTCCAAACCTGGCGGAGGGATGGGGCCTGGGAACCGCGAAGAACCCCATTAAATATTAATGCGGCTGCTGATTAAGAAGCAAATCCCACTTTCTTTTGCCGAGATTTCTTAAACTGATTCATTCCACAACTGTTTATTATTGTTCAATCGCAGTCTTTTTCTATTTCTGAAATATTTGTTAGATTGGTTTTCATGTCCACTGTTCAGGACAAATGTTTTATGACAAATAAATCATTTATGTTATCAGACCTGCCAGATCCTTTCTTTCGCGAATATTTCTACTGTACGAACTAAACAAACATACGCGGCCCTGGCGGAGGTGTGCGCTCCACTGAGTTCCAATCAAGTTTCTTTTTGTGTGTAACTCTTATAAAAGTGTAAAGTTAACGCTGTACGAATAAAAGTTTTAATGGGTCGGTCAATGCGTCGGTTACAGTTCAGGTGCACTCCTCGTTATTCAGAGTGTGTGTGTGTGTGTGTGTGTGTGTGTGCGTGTATGACTATTCCTCATTAACATAAAAAAAATGCTTGTCGTACATCCACAATATCTGTACGGCATCTGCGTAAACCCTTGTAAATTCCTCATTCATTATGAGTTCTCCAGACACCTCCCCGTCTCCCCGTCTCGGCCTGTCTGTCTCCGGGCAGGAGTTCCCATGACCCGTCACAATACAGTGATGATGTATTCAAGCGGTGATGTATGAAATTTGGGCAAATAAAAACCTTTGTCCCCCCCCCACCACTGGCTAATTATATGACAGATTGGAGTCCCGTTGTGTGTGGATTCTGTGAAGGAGCCCTCCGTCGGCCCCATCCCCCACCCAATAAAGAGGCCACTTGCCGGAGAAGAAGAAGAAGAAAAAAAATTCCTCTATGGCCTCCCTTTTCTATTCTTTGTTAGAAGATTACATTTTTTCACCACATTTTGGAATGACAAAATGGGGGAGAACTGTGGGTTTTCTGCAGGGGGACCCTGTGTGCCCGGGCGGTGACGGAGGGGGCCAGGACAGCAGTCACTGGCGGCCTAAAAAGATTTTCTCAAGCAGAAATATTTAATCTTCTCGGGGAAAATAAAGCAGTGAAAAAACAGAGGACAAAAAGAAGCTAATCATCCACAGGTTCCACCCTCCCCCCCTCCCCCCCCACCACCTCCGTCTCCTCCGCGCCCTCCCTCCCTCCCTCCCCATAGTTATATCTGTAAAAAACAAAGATTATGTAAGTTTGACAGAATAAATCTGCATATGTAATTGTGATGGCGTTCCCACATTTGTGCGACAGATTTTTCTCCCGCCGCCTGTTAATCATTTATCAGTTTCACCCTCAGACAGTCGCGCGGCCGCCGAAGGAAACACACGTTCGCAGAGAAACTGCAGAGTTACAGGCTTTTCGGCGGACGAAGTCGGCATTCAAGTCAAAATTCGCAAGAAAATCCCAATGCAAACCTTGCATTTTGCAGTTTTTTCATTGTCTTTTTCCTCACGTCGATTCTCCTCAGCAGGACACAGTTGCGTTTGTCCGTGTAGAGGCAGCGTAACGACATGCACGCCGGATGGAGATGCGAGGCTTAATCGGGGGGAAAACACCCGCGCACCGACTCCTAACCACGAAATCTTCCGGATGGCCGTTTTGAGTCAGCTCAAAAATCCCTCAGCGACTGTATTCTGCCGGGTGACGGTCAGACCTCGATTACACCTGTGGCCCCGTCAGTCACTTTGTTTAAATAAATGCATGGTTTGGATTCTGTCTTAAGGCCTAACTCCGTTCCTCCGTGGAATTGTTTCTTTTCAAAATGAGTACTTAAAGGGACAGTGCAGTGATTTTGAAGTGGGGCTGTTTGAGCTACCAACGCAGAGTTAATGTCACCTTGTGGAGACGGCGATGGGCGATGTCATTCAACGGGGTTTGGAGGAGAAGTGGAAGAAGCGTAAGTCTCAGTCCCACTGTTGCAGAGGGGGACCACCGGAAAACCTCCATTTCGCCACATTTTAAAACGTTACCTAAGAAAAGAAAAAAGAAAAAAACATTTTTCAATTTCATGTTTTTTGCGCCGCGGAATATTCCGGGAATGTTCCCGTCGGTGTGAACGCGACCGACTCGGACGATCTCCTGCTGCGCTTGTCATCATATATATATATATATAAGTTTTATATTCTATTCATTGTGTTTTGTCTTGTGATTTAAGATGTTTGTTGAGCCAGAACACAAACCGGCGTCATGCATCACACCGTCCGTCCCTGTGACTAATATCACCGGCTCCGCTTTCGGACACAACCTTGGCGTCGTGGTCCTGCAGCTATCGGGGGTTTATCCTCTGGGCATCTGGCTGTGAGGTGGAGACGACCGAGGGAAAGCATCTGCGGGTCCGGGTCCCCCCCCGCCCGCCCTCCTCGTAGAGCCGGGGCTGGAGGAACACTTGGCACCGGCCCAGGGACGAGGTGGCTGGAGTATTAAACCGGCACAACTTCCCCCGCGTGGAAGGTTAAAACCCTTTCACAGTTCCCTCCCTCCCGCCGCAGCACAGAACATATGCTGTTAAAAAACATATGGTCAGCAGTGAAACTCCTTCAACAATGAACACAAATGCTCACTTTGAACCGAGAGCGGTAAGCGTAATGATGGGTTGCCTGAATTAAAAGTGATTAGAGGATTCGGTGCCAGGCCGGCGTGATTTATCACGCACATATTGTCCCAATTAGCACGATTACGGCGATGGTGCGGGCTGCTTGACCTTCGAGCACCGCCCTCATTTGTATCATGTCAACGCAAAAAACAGCTCCTAAAATCGCTGCTCCTCCTCACTCTCTCTCTCTCTCTCTCTCTCTCCGGGGTCAAATGACCTCACAGTGTTTTAAATGTGTGTGATCCAAGAGACACAGTTTGGAGCAAACTTTCCAAAATATGATTTTAGTCCCAGTGCGGTCCCACACGTATTATCTGGAGCGGCGATAACACTGAGGAAAAGATAATAATAATAATAATGATGAGAATAATATGAATAAAATGTGATCTCAGAGTACATCCACATCCATTTTAACACTTCGCATAAATTGAGGTGCCGTCATACATGAAAGCAAATTTTGAGAGTGATGACTTTTATTTCTAAATAGCAGCGTATTTACTATTTTTAATTTCAACATATTCAGTGTAAAAATATATGTAGCCAAATGTATATATGTATGTGTATTTATGTAGATGTAGAAGTAAGCAAAAAGTAGCATCATAATTTGTTGTTGAAAGAAGTAAATTCCCTGTTTCACCCCGTGTGTGTGTGTGTGTGTGTGTGTGTGTGTGTGTGTGTGTGTGTGTGTGTGTGTGTGTGTGTGTGTGTGTGTGTGTGTGTGTGTGCACGAAATAACTCAAAAACGCAAGTACAGCTACTCACCAAATTTGGTGGGAATATCACTTGGGACAGTAGATTCAGATGATTAACTTTTGGAGCTGGTCGGTAGTTGGGGGGGGGGGGCAGGGTGAGATCCGCCCGCCTGGCGGCTTGCTGAGAACTGCTTGCTAATTGTGTGAACGCACAGTGACAAAGAGAGAGGGCGACAGAGGGGCAAAGAGCGCTGCACACAGCTCGCCGATTAAGCGACAGCACAGAACACTAAACTTGAGACCTTTGTGTAAAATTGTGTATAGTGTATATATAGTTGCCCATATACAACTTGCGCACAGGGTATTGCCTCGCCCCTTGGGCACTTTTTTTGAATTTAAGTAGCTTAGAATATCTTGAAGTAGCTTAAAACACAATACTAAACAGTTGAGTTGATACATAAAAAAATAAATCAATATAAACACAATAGAAAGTGGATACCAAGTACCGAGCTGGTACAAAGAAAGTGTCTATAGTCAAAAAAATTTTTACCAGCATATTTAAACCCGTGATACTGACGCGACACTGAATCATATCGGTGGGAAAAGTCACCGAGTACAGTACGCGTCGCTCCGGCGACTGCAGGCGGGGAGAGAGAGATCGGCGGGGACGGGGACGCTCCTCGGGCCCGCCCCTCCACTGAAATGAATCTCTGGATGTTTTGTTTTGGCTAATGGCTGATGTGTCAGCTCGTATGTCTGTGTCACACCACTGGCCAAGGTGGCCTCCCGACTGAGCCATTGTGTGTGTGTGTGTGTGTGTGTGTGTGTGTGTGTGTGTGTGTGTGTGTGTGTGTGTGTGTGTGAACAGAGATTTTGGAGTAGGGCGGTTCTGGGTGGCCGGGGTATTTTTTTTTTGCAGTGGAGGGGGGGTGTCAGGCTTCGAAGGGAGCACACGGAATGAGACCCATTCATCCCTCCACCCATGACCCCCCCCCCCATTGGCATATGGCATGGCATTGTCCTTGGCCGCCGAGCCAGAAGTGATGCAATTTGTTGGCATGTCCTGTCATTTCACAAACTACCCATCCCATTGAGGCCTCCACAAAACAACAACAGAAGACACGGAAGGGCAGCCAACAGCTCAGCTCCTCTGCGGACGCCCTGCCAAACTCGCTCGAGTGGGAAATGAAAAAAACCCTCAGACCCATTTCACAATATTCACCCCGGTTTTAGATCAAACTATAAGATGTAAGAATGTTTTAAAAATGTGAGAGATTAATGGAGTCAAAATTCCATCTGATAAGAGAGCAGTTGAAGTGTCACTTATTGAAAATTAGCGTAAACTTATACGTTGAAAAAACTTGTTAAAAGACAAATTTGAGGTTAAAATACTCCGATATTTTCCAATAAATGGATGAAAAAAAAAGAAAAAGGGCGTAAACTTTTAAAGCAAAACTGGAAGAAATTTGTGTCTTGAAATCGTCTTGGAAGGAGTTGAGGCGTCAAACAAACATTCCCGAAGGCCGCCCTCGTAGGGTGCAAATCCCACATCGGCGGCAGCAGGTTGCTGGTTTGAATCCCAGCTGGCAACAATGCCCCCGAAAAAAAGAATATTCATTTCCAAACAGAAGTCGAATCTTCAAGATTTCCAGACATTCAACACATGGGAGCGTCCAGTCAGGACGGCGGCGGCGTAACGATGATTTCCTCTTGGTTTGTTTTTTTTACTTAGAGCCGAGGCTCGACCTCACGCTGTCCAATGTTTAATTAACTCTCGCGGACTTTGACGGCGGGAGGAGGCGGGGGGGAAAAAAAGAAAATCTTCAAAGAATATGTCCACCGCTTTGTGAGACACCGAATCCAGCTCCGGATCCCATTGTGCGGCGTTTGCTCATACTTGACCTCACCTTCTGTTGGGACATCCTGTTGAAAGATGCGGCCCGGCCTCGCACCGCCCCGACAAAGAGGATTTCCCTCCGGGGGGGGGGGGGGGGACGACTCTGAGCTGTCGGTGGGAGATGTTGCTGCTGAGGCTGCTGCCGTCGTGGTTCTTGATCCGTCGCTCGCAAAGACCCGAGGCCTGGAGAAAAGGATCAGCGACAACAGTGATGTGCTGCGTGTTTGAGGCGCTCCGTCTTTTGTTTCCCCCCCCCCCCGACTCTGTATCTGCTGCCCCCGGTGGTGATGAGTCAGTCCTGGAGGTGTCTGGTGCCGCCGCCGCCGCCTGCGTGGCGATTGCACCACGGCCCCTCGGGGTCTCGGTTCCCTGCAGCATCATCTCACACGTAGAGCGAATTCTTTTCCCCTTATGTGATGTCCGAGTGGATCCTCAGGGGGGAAAAAAACCCCAAAAAACCTGACGAGTCGCTGAGCCATAGTTCAAACATCACCTGGCAGATATTCGGCGCTGATACGAGATGAACCGCCCCGCTCGCGTGTCAGCCGCGTGTTCGTCCCGCGATGACTCGTCCAGAGATGATTCGTTCACTGACTGCTGGTGAGAGTCAAGAGTAAAAGAAACTGCAGCTCCTTTGCTGTAAGAAAAACTACTGTACTATAATTCTTAACAAAGGAAAACTTGTTTCTCTTTGTCCCTTTTCGTCCTAACTT
The DNA here is from genome assembly GCF_022379125.1 of Scophthalmus maximus. Classification (NCBI taxonomy): domain Eukaryota; kingdom Metazoa; phylum Chordata; class Actinopteri; order Pleuronectiformes; family Scophthalmidae; genus Scophthalmus; species Scophthalmus maximus. Next base: position 12,114,737 of record NC_061536.1, on the reverse strand, counting down.
GTTCCTATATATTACTATATTTCCTTTTCTTTGTTGCTATTGTCTTTTCTTTCTTTTCCTTTCACGTCATCTCTATGTCTTTGGTCAAATCTTTGCCTTCCCGTCCTTTCTTCAATCATTCTCCTCGCTTAATACTTCCTTCCATATCTTGTCTTCTCCCACAATTTTAAAAACCACGCTACTGTACATTACTGTGACTGCATCCTTTTCCTTTTTCTCCTCTTCTCTTTCATTCCCAGTTTTGGTTTTCTTGGCTTCTTTTCCCACCATTCTCCTTTCCTTTGAAAAATGAAAAGTACAACCCCCGCCCCCCCGGAGAAACAATGTCATATTCTTCTCCGTACAGTAATGTGTAATCTTCTGAACCCTCCGCGGGGTCGTCCTCACTCCACCAATTAGAAAAAGGTGCTGGCATCGCCGGGCGAAGGGAGCTGAGTAATGCTGATGATGTCACCGACGCAAGCCGCCGCTTACAAATCACGGCGAAAATCGTAAATCATATCGCAGATGCCCCCCCCCCCGTTGGATTAACACGGCGTCCATATGGCTCACCGTGGTGTATCAATCAGCGGAGTAAGGCAGCCTCTCTCTTCCGCCGAGACGGGCCTTAATGGAGAGAACACGCAGTCGGACGTGAACCCCTCCGCTTCTTTACACTTTGAAAATGTCTGTTGGCATTGTCGCGTGGCCAGAGCGACGATCTTCATCACCGCGGGACCTGTCATCTTTTATTTGTTTGTCGTGTCGAGGCGGGTTCCCCCCCCCCCCCCCATCTCTTTTTTTGACACTTTCAATTTTTTTTATGAGGAATCCACTTTGCAGACGCGGCCATTTGCATTTCCTGTAAAGTGAGGCTCTTAGGCGACTGCTCAGAGCCACACACACACACACACACACACACACACACACACACACACACACACACACACACACACACACACACACACACACACACACACACACACACACACACACACACACACACACACACACACACACACACACACAATGAGGCCTCATAGCACGAAGCGGGGCCTCAATGCTGCCCCTCTCTGCATATCAAAAACACGAGCGTTTCACACGCCGCACGCGAGCAAACCCGTCCCTCATCTGAGGACCCCACCGACCATTACATAGGTCTCCGAAATAATCAATGCAAAAAATATAATCAAGGGGACTTTCCACGCGGCGCTAATTAATCGCGGCGCTGCAAATGTATTCCAGCGTGTTTCAAGTTCACGTCCATTGATTGTCAGCGTTGTCCTCCTCTCAATCCCGTTTCTTTTATGTCTCTCCGACCTCGCGCATAGAACTCCGCGGGTCTCATTTGCATTTCCGGGCCTAAAGCTCCACAAGTGACACGACGAAAACCTTTGAAGTAGGTGAATATGATTTATTCATTTCAGTTAAAGCTTCTTTTTTCCCTCTTCTCAGCAAAAAAGACACAAGGACCAGGCGGCACGATGGATATAAAGGCTTGTTCAAATAAGTGGAAATCACATGGTGTTGATGCGACGCAGAATCGAAGGACGAGACTCTTTAAATGTCAAGCTGACGCGAGTTTCGTGTCCAGTGAAACAAGTCAGAAAGTGCTTTGCAGAACGGACGGAGGGGAGATGAGTGATGGAGGCGAGAGAGAGCATCGATGAGGACGAGTCCCTGTCAACCTCACGCTTCGCGTAGACCCGGAACATTGCCGGGTTCGATATTCATCTCAAGGAGACGTCAACAGGTTGACACAGGACGGGGATCGGACCTGAAATAACAACAACCCTGCGATGAATTTCTCTTACCAGCTACAAAAAAGGAGGTTCGGGGTTGAACTTTAACCAACAGCTCAAATGTACGGGATCTCAAATTGAACCGGTTTTGATTCAAAGGCCAACGTGTGAGTATCGGACTGTGCGAAGTGTCTGGAAGGACGACCCCCGGCAAATTGCAATACTATGGATACCACATTTAGAATGGATTATGAATACATCAACACTAGAGACTGTGCACTATTTCACTCACACGGTCACATTTTTCTCTCATGCCATCAAAACGAAGGGGGTTCACTGATTTTAAACATATAAAGTCGTGCGTATTGCGTGTTTCTCCACCTGCCTTGTTGGGTTTGCGCATCATCCAATGCAGAATTAATAACCCAACAACAACAACAACAACAACAACAACAGAAGCCGCCTCTCACGCCGCACGCTAATTCACTGCTGGATCCTCAGTCGTTTCGGATTAAACGGCCGATGTATACGCCTCATTGTCAGGGCCGAGTGTTGTCTGGTGGGTACTTGAAAATGCATTAACCTACAAACCAGGGGGGAATAAGCCGGAGAGAGAGAGAGTGAGAGAGAGAGAGAGGTTCCATGTAGAACCGGTGAGGCCGTTAAAAGGGGCCTAATCAGAGCGCTGCGTTTATGAGCGTCTCCACTTCATCCTAATGTAGCTTTTAGATGATGCTAATAGATCACGGGCCATTGTGATCAGACAAGGTAATGGACCTTTGTCACAGCTTGCTGAGTATAGCTTCGGGACACACACACACACACACACACACACACACACACACACACACACACACACACACACACACACACACACACACACACACACACACACACACACACACACACACACACACACACACACACACACACACACACACACACACACACACACACACACACACACACACACACACACTCTGCATGCAGAGGAAAAACACATAAACACACCCACTAGCACGCAGGAACAATGACCCTAATTAATAACGATTAGTCTTCTCACAAAATGTGCAAATGGAACAATAAATACAAGCTTTTAAAACGCGGCTTTTACAAGTGATCTGCAAAACCATCCCGGGCCGATCGTTGGTAAACATCGGCTGATTTTTGTCATTATCGCCCTGCGATGCGTGGAAAAGGGCCGCATTAGATCCCGGGGGTCAGCTCCGGCACAGGTTGTCAAAGGTTTTTTTTTAAAGTGACGATCAAACTGCTCCGGACAAAAAAGTCCAACTACAAACTGGGGCCAGACAGACGAGAGAGGAAATGTTGATTTGTTTTGACTAGTAGATTAAGATTGAAGTTTTAAATACAACAGATGTTATTATCTGGTAAATTGTAATTCATTTTCATAGATTACACTGAAAACGTACAGAAAGAAGGTTCGTGTTTGCTCCTTCGTTGAACCCTTTAGCTGATTGAGATGAAAAATTTGAAGAATAATCAATAAAATGTGTGTTAGTTTTTCTGTATGGAAACGGACACAATGTTGTCTAAGTTAAACAGGATTATATTGTTTTATTTTCCTTATTGTACATGCTGATGTAAACCATGCAACAGAAGAGAGCGATGACGCATCACTGACTCAACTATACAAGCACAGGCCGAGATATTTACAGTTTCTTAATGCATTGCCCACAACTTTAAAAAGAGCTTTTACTTTCACTTTAACACTTCAAATACAGGACTTACTTGTAATACAGCACTTTCAATTCAGTTTCATTACTTTTACTACTTATTTCACTGATGAGATGAAAATTTGAACCCCATTTTCCCTGATATTTCCACATATCATATTTCCATACATCAGTAATAACCTATATATTCACAATCAGGCAGTTTTCCGCCTCCTCTGATCACTTATCAATGACACAGGCTGACGGAGAAACGTCATCTGAACTCCACGTGATGAGAGTTACAAATGCTGAAACAAAAATTCACTTTTTCTAGTTTTCTCCGAATTGGAAATGTTGCTGCTTCTCTCTGTTTTCCATCGTTATAAAACAAAAGATTTATTTCTTCTGGACAAATGGCAAGAATCAAATTTTGCTCTGGGACATTAACAGCATTAGACAGGTGATCACTACCTGTCATTCAAGGCCTCAGCTGAATCCGAGTCAAACAAAAAACTAAATTGTGGGACAAGATACTCAGTACAATGGCTGATATGATTTAGTAAAATTTATATTTTGACGAACAAAAGTGGATTTACTTCCTCTTTTCTTTTATCACATCATCATCATCATCACCTCCATCTCATCATCGGAGCACCACGTCTGACTTATTGTTTCAGCCCAGAGAGGCGGGGAGACAGCAGAGAGCGGTGATAGTGGTTAATAGAGATTGGGGGGGGGGGGGGGGACATAAAAAAATAAAAGATAATAATGATTAGCCTACTATGTAAATGGCAATTAAAGGACACTAAGTGCCGCGGGCGCTGTCCTTGCATTTCACGGTTGGTTCTGACAGGAACACACCCAGCTGCAGAGAGCCGCTGGCCTCTGACACTCATTTGTCAAAATGAGGCAGAGGGAGGAGGAGGAGGAGGGGAGAGGGCCGGTGGGTGGTGGGCGTGAGTGGGGGTCTGGCACTGCACATTGAATCAATGAAGTAAAATAGAAAAGGTGATCAGAGTGATTAGTCCACACCTCAGCATCTAACCTGTCATAAGATGTGCCGTTACACTGGTTTGTCCAGAACTTTAAAACTTCGTGAGCCACCTCCACACGTTCACAACCAAAAAAACACTGACAAACGACAAAAGTGCTGGGGTGTGCTGCTGGAAATGAGCATCATTAGTTTTACTTTAACTGTCAAAGAGCTCTCAGTGTAATTGAAGGAGAAGGAGGAGGAGGAGGAGGAGGGAGGAGGAGGGAGGATGGAGGAGGTGTCTGTGTGAAGCTGCTGCTGCTCTGTGGAAGAGATGATGAGAGCGAAGAGGAAAAGGCAGCGACACACAGCGACCGCTCACAACGTTGAGCGGACGGACGCTCATCGATTCGTCTGTTCAGGCAACAGCAGGAGGAGAAACTGCAGGAAAATGATTTGCATAGGAGCACACTGCCACCTAGTGGCGGTTGGTATGCAAAACACCACAGAAGGGCTGAGGTTTACATTTTAATTCTAATATTTGGACATTTTAATAACAAAAAAATCAGCAGATAAAAAAAAATCACATAACAGAACTTCTATTCAAAGCTATACTGAATAAAGATAAAGATGGTTCAACTTAATCTCCATTGTTAAAAAAATTTGTAAAGAAAGACAAATAAATGAAATCTTCCTTGTCATTTGACACTTATTTCTCACATTATTATCTATTTCATATCAACTAAAACTCAAAATCCGGAGCAAGTTTACGAGGATGCAAAGGGATTTAACATGTATTAATTTAAAGTCTCTGCAGCTTTTTCTCTTTAAAGGGTCAGTCCACCGAAATCACAAGGCGGGAAATTCTTTCCTCCCTTACATCAAGAAAAAAAGATTTTTATTTGTCCTGTTTGTTTTATTTTTAAGAGTTTGATCCTCGGTGCTCACAGCAATGAAATGAAATTACATCTGAAATTCAGCAGAAGCTTCTCTTTTCAGACCCAAAAGTCCTGGATATACCATAGAAACACCATAAAAGTATTAAAAGCAGTAAAAGAAAATCGATGAGGATAAAAGCTGCTTCCCCAGGAACTAGAAACCTCCGGTGGAACTATGGGTCTAAAGCCAGTGTCCAAATTAAAATCCATGTAAATCTTTTTTTTTTATCCCCCAAATAGTCCCTGCTCAAGAAATCACAGGAACCTTTGGGGGCGGGGCTTGTAGCACTGAAGAGGCCTGATTGGTCGAGCGTTTTATTCCACGGCAGCTGATAAAATCTGTTTCCTTCCTTTAAGTCGCAAGTTTTAGATGTTTTGAATACGACTTTCATTTCAGACTGAATAATGGAGCAGTGGCAGAATTTGAAACACCTCCATGTTTACTGTTGTTGTTGTGTTGAGCATCACTGTTGTCTTCTGCACTGCTGCCCCCTGCTGGAGAGGAACAGGTCGTTGGAGCCGTCCTTCGTTCATACATCAGCGGGCTAGTTGGCCTGATCTCCCCCCTGGTCTTTAGACCCTGGTGGAAACAAAGTTCCTCAGAAAAAAAGAAAGGAGTTCCTGGGGACTAATAGTCCCGGGTACTTTTGGTCGATGCGCAACTAAACAGTTGACAATCGCTCACATCTTTATAGATTTTTTTTATATTCAGTGATTCCATTACATTGGTTTTGCGATGTGGGCGAGTTGACCCTTTGAGCTGACGGAGCGACCCCTCCGCACGTCGACACCGGCCCATCGGACTTGACCTCCGGGCGGTGACAGGAACAAGGTCTTTGTCCCTCAGCTTCAGGTAATGACGTGGCGTCTGCCCCCCAGCCGCCCCCCCCCCCCGTCCAGCGATCTGGATGTGATAGTCACAGCTCATTTCATTTTTCAGCGGCCGATGAGATATCTCCGCAGGTATCTAATGAAACCCAACAACCATTACTAAGTGAATAAAGCTCTTTTGAGTGTTCCCTAACAGAACCCCCCCCCCCCTCCCTCCCTCCCTCCCTCCTTTGTCCGCCGTTTTGAATTCATTGGCCCCCTTCGCGACAGGACGATGGGAACAATCTCGCCGAGTGAGACTGACAGTTCATTTCAGAAATCAATATTTACAATTTACTTCCTCTCAAAGTTCATTCTTGGAGAGGGCTCCATATTATCCACCTCCCAAATAAGCTGATCATATCTCCGCCTGGCGCCGGAATGAGTTTCCGACCCAAAATGTGTCGGGGGGGGGGGGGGTTCTCTCTCTTCCTTCGCCCTCTCAGAAATCAATGTCTGCGTTTGTGCGCTCTAATCTGGCCTCCGATGACAGTAAATCTTTATCTGTTTTCTGGGCAAGCAGCAGTGAGCGGCTGACACCGTTTCCCCATCAGGACAAAGAGGCAGGCCTGTGTGGACACTGGGAGATACATGGGGCCCTAATGTGGCTGGACATGTTTCAGCAGGGCCATTAATCAGAGAAGGTGACAGGCGGAGCTGCTGCAGGAAAAGCGCGGGAGTCAAGTCCCGGTGGACGGATGGAGAGGAGAACCTGCTGCCACCACCTCTGTCACAACGAGGCGACGGAGACATTTCTGCGTTGTCATCGCAGGGTTTCACTCAAGGGAACATACACACGTTAGCTTTCTGGCAGAGGTAGACGAGAAGACCAGGGTCACTTCTTTCTTTCTATCTGTGCACTCGGGCTGCAACTAGCGGTGATTTTCAGAATCCGTCAATCTGTCCATTATTTTCTCGATTAGTCGTTTGGTCCATAAATTGTGGTAGAATGTCGATCGTGTTTCCCCCAAAACCCCCAAGATGATGTTTTGTTTCGTCCACACACCAAAAGGTATTCAGTTCACTGTCACAGAGGAGCAGAGGAACCAGAACATATTCACATTTAATAAGCTGAAATCAGAGAATTTTAACTTTTTTTGCCCCTAAAAACTACTTGAACCGATTGATCGATGACCAAAATAGTCGGCGATTCATTTAGCAGTCGATTACTAATCGATTAACTGTTGCAGCTCTGCTGTACGCTCATTAAATACAAGTGCATTTCCCAAAATGCAAAACTGTTTCTTGAGACGAATAATAATAATAATTAGCCGTTGCCACTTTTGCGTCGTTGCCATCCATCCGTTCTTCATCCGTTCATAGGAAGGAGGGCCCAATGAAACCGGATGATTAGGGGAATGCCGACATTTATATTCAAAAAACATTCAAAAAACTAAAACACATTCAAACGGTCCTGGAGAAGTTTTAACAAATAATCTCCAACGTCCAAACCATCGGCGTTGCTCCGATGCGACCCCCCCCCCACCCCACCACCACCGCTGGAGCTCCGTGATGATTCATAACCTCCTCTGTAATAACACCACCTCCAGCTCGGAGTGATATTTATTATTCAGCAGATTTATAACTGCCCCCCCCCCCCCCCCCCCCCCCCCCCTCCCCGCCCCGCTGCCCCGCCACATAGCAAACAAGGCTGAAGTCGCCCACTGCTCCATTCACTGAGGCTCCACGGGGAACAGTTGGGCGGTAATCTATTGTTGAACAGCTTTTTAGAGTGATGGATGAAAAAGGTCCGCGGGACCTGCACACGGTCAATTCATATCTAATTAGCCCGTATTATTTATGAAACTTTCAATGGGCAGGGTGGGTGGGGTGTGGTCTCGGGGGGGAGGTGCAGAGACCTCAGCTGCGGGCCGCCGACGGGGGAAATGAGAAACGGGTAGAGGTCAACAGGCGGCGCTATCGATTAGCATAGGAGATCAAGAAATTGCGTTTCCATCAAGTGGCGGCGGGAAATCAAGGGGTTGAATCGGATGACGGACGGGGGGGGGGAACATGGGAATGGAGAATCAAGAAGCCGAAAGAAGGCGGATCTTATTTCTGCTGTGAGCGACAGAAGCCTGACTCCAAAGAGTTCATTCAAGAACACGCGAGTTGTACTGGTTATGGAGACGGATGTGGAGAAATGAGACTGACAAACTGATTCCCAACAATAAAAATATTGAAGGAAATGGAAAGAGAGAAAGACTTTCAACACTTGTACAATCCTGACATTCGCTGTTCAACTACGGTTAAAACAGCTCTTGAGACAAAAGTCTCCATCCATCCTTTGACTTCTGCTTGAACGACATCAGGAGCAATGGTTGTCTCAAGGAATATATGGATATCGGAGGAATAAAATCAAAACAACCAAAAAAAGCTGCACAATGATTAATATGACTTTTTTTTATTTTTTATAAAATCATCTCTGAGTGACCAGCAGCCAAAAGCACCGTTTCATCATCTGTCCGCGGTGGTGCTGCGTTGCCATGACACCGCGCCAGTAATCTTTTTCTTCTTCTTTTCAACCCAAAGGGAAATGGAAATGGACTTTTGCAGCTTTGTGAGCGCGTTACGCAACAGGGTCGTTTATGAAAAAAAGAATGAGTGAAATGAAATGAGACGAGACATCGCTCTCGTTACCTTTTGATTCACACAGAGATATTATTATCATTATTCAGGCGCAGCTTGTCCCCCCCCCAACAGAATCATGACTGAGAATCAAATGAAACGTATCACATGTCGTTCTTACAAAGATTCACAAAAAATTAGCTGATGAAATATGTCTGGAAATATCAGGAAGTAAAGGAAGACAAGGAAACATGAGTACACAACACAAACTGTTGGACTCCTATGGAAATTCTTTAAGTAGGAAATGGAATATGCTCTGAACCAGTTATGGAAATTCTGGTAAATTATCAGAATTGTAGTTCCCATGTCGTTCTGTCTGTCAGTTCTAAAATATTACATAGATATTCTTTCTTTTTTTCTATATTCAAAAAAATATTCTATTGCTTTTATTCATATTTGCTTTCACGCAATGTCCTTTTCTTTTAATTTTGTAATTTTTTTATTATTTGTTTTTAGAGCCTTTTACACCGCATGTTCTTTTTTTTAATGAGACTTTTTTTTATCCTGCACCTTTCTTTTCCCACTGCCTCAGGACTGTTACCTGTGTTTTTTGTTTTTGTATTTAACTTGGAATTTTTGCATTTTTGTACTTTCATAATCCATGTACATGTTCGACATTGTCCATCACTGTAAATCTGCTATGACAAAAAAAATCTTTATTTATATACAGATAGATCTATCTACCTTGTTATATCTTGTGAATCCTTCTTTTTATTGGTACAATTTAGTATAAGTAAAACAAAACAAAAACACTGGTTCAGGCAGTTTGGTGTCCAAAATTATTACTCATCTCCCTTTTCAATCATGTTAAATAGCAATAAACAAGAGAGCATAACTTCAACGGAGGTCCATGATATCTGATGTTCACACTCACCTGTTCTCTCCTCCCTCCAGCTCCCAGGGTGCGCGGGCTAAAAGAGTCCCCGGCGCAACAAGGGCCTCTTTGACGTTCCGGGAGGGTTCCAACTGTCAGGACATGTGACAATATAACAAAAACGGTTTTGTTTTGTCGGTTTCAATGTTATCTTAAGAATATATTGGATATAAATGTCAGCTCTTCCATGAGTTTGTTAGTATTCGTTTTGTCCGATGTGTTTATTCTTATTCTCATGTGAATCTGTTTGTATGTAGATGACCTCCAGCGCCCCTGTGTGTGGTAGCACCCTAATGGTGGGGACCATATAAGGCCGCCCTTAATTCCAGCTCCGGTGTGTTGTTCCCTTGCTGCCGCTCAAGGCGAAGCTCTGTCGCCATAAATTGTAAATGTTTGTTCTTAAATGTCCACATTTGGCGCTTTACTGGATCTCCTGCTTCATCTGCATCCTATTGTTCACTTTCACAGCTCACAAGGTCAGTCTTACAAAAACAACTCTCTTAGCACGAGCTTTGAGCACTGTTTTTTATATATATGTATATACATGACTAAATTAGTGATGGTTGTATGTACACTACAAGAGATACTGTTTGTATTAGGCCGAGTAAGCAATATGGTTTTTAATCTTACCTATATATACCAAATGTAAATTTAAAAAAATTATAATTACAATTGCAAAATCCTTCCTATCGACAAATTACCCCAAAGCCCCTGTTGCAAAATGAACTTTTGTCAATGTCAACATAAACCCGCTGCTGTTAAAATTACAGACTTTCACCGAGTAAGTTTGCCTGCTTGAAGTAACAGCAGGGTGTTCGCATATGCAGCACGGAATATTGTGTGTTTTAAGCGACCTCACGCAGACGCAACGTTATCTGCACTGCTCCGTTTACTGTAAATCTCAATTCCACACCTTGAATCCTCTCATTCTACGCACGATGCAACGCTCAGTCACGATGCAAATCCTCTTTTTATTTTCCTGAGACGGTGTGTGAGCAAGGTGGAGTCACCACTGTGTGTGTGTGTGTGTGTGTGTGTGTGTGTGTGTGTGTGTGTGTGTGTGTGTGTGTGTGTGTGTGTGTGTGTGTGTGTGTGTGTGTGTGTGTGTGTGTGTGTGTGTGTGTGTGTGTGTGTGTGTGTGTGTGTGTGTGTGTGTGTGTGTGTGTGTGTGTGTGTGTGTGTCAGCCAATCTCAATCGAGTTCAGCCTCGGGCATAAACAGAAAACAATATGTAATCTATACATGCGATCAGAGAGCCAGGTAAAACAGATTACATCAGAACAAACTGTACCGTTTCATGGATTTCCTCCGTGGCTCTCGCAGAAAGACAAAGAGAGAATCATTTGTTTTTTTTAATCGTCATTTTTTTCAATTCTTTGTCTAATTTATTCATTGACATTCACACAATTATCAAAGTACACTCGTTTATTTGTTTGCTTACTTTAGGGAAACAAAAACAACCAGCACAGTTCAAAACACTTTACATTAAATTTTAAGATTAAACAAAACCGACGGTTCCAATCAACAAATGTACAGTTTCAAACCCTGGCTCTTGACGGAAATCGACCTCCCGGACTGTTTTTTATTTTGTCCTTCTGTCGTGAACAGTCTCCAGGAGCTCAGGTGTGAACCAGCCATGGGGCTTTATTTACCCTTTATCCTGTTGTGTTTGAGGACACGCCATTTTAATAGTGCGTTGTTGACTCTCATGTACAGCGAATGCACACGATGTTCTCTGGTATAGAGCTGATGTATGTACTGTACGTATCAAACCCGACCTCCTGGTGATTCTTCTATGGGAACAGCGCCAGTTGTATTTGCAACAGCACCACAATGAAGGGGCCTGATTGAAAAGTGATTCTTCATGAATCTTTCTGTGCTCATTGTGAAAAAAAAAAAAATACTTCAAAATGTGGCCCTGGTGTCAGTTTCACATTAATCTGTATAGTTCATCTCTTCCCAAATCTACGGTGGCCCTGAAGTGCAAATTACAACTGCAAGTGGGAAAAACGCAAAGGCAAATAAGAAAAACACAACATTCACTTCAAACATCAACATCTATTTTTTTTCTGTTCTCATAATACATCCCTGTCTGATACCTTTTTTGTGTTTTGATAGTTGCCTTTGAGATTTGCACTTCAGGGCCACCGTACAAACCCTTGTGTGGTGCATTTCCCTCTGCCTCAAAAGGGCGGACGTTGCGTCCGTCCAATCTGCAACGATCCTCATCAGTACCAGATCCCTTTATTTCCGTTAGAGGTTATTGTCATAGTGTTTTGTAATATGTGGTTGTGTTTTCTAATTCGTCATTTTGATATTTGCACTTGAGGGCCACCGTGCAAACTTCATCCATAAGACAGATGCATTACATCTCAACATAATCCAGCCTTAGATTACATTTCCAACGAAACATGCTTGTTTCTTCCGTTCAGGAACTTATGACGCGGACGTTCACTCCTGCTACCTGAACTTTGGAGGTGCAAACACAAAACGAAGCTCTTATCTGGCAACTTTACAGCTAAACCGGAGGAAAACAGACCAACTCCTCTCTTTGACTTGATGGAACAGGAAGTCGGACAATATTTCCCGACATTTACTGTACATGAAATCCTTCATTCATTGAAAAGTGTCTGTATACTACGAAAAAAACGAACGTTACTGCACCAGAGAGTACTGGCCCCATTTCAAATCAGCATACTAGCAAACAGAATGGCGGTTAACGTACCAGTACTTTGATTTTTCAAACTATCAAATATCGATATCGGTATCATCAGCCTCACAACTCCAGTGCAAGTCAGACTCTACACAAACCAACGGGAGGTGCTCTCAGCATCGTCAAACCATCTTACCTATCTGAGAGTCGTGACCTTTGTAGGCCACGCTGAGGTTGGTGGACGGCGCCGTCTCCAACCTGCTGCGCAGGTCCCTGGTATCGTTCAGGGGCCACTCGCTGGGCGCCCGGCACCAGAACACCTGCCTGTAGGAGTTCCGGAAGTTCTCCGACAGGAAGGCGTAGATGACGGGGTTGACGGAGGAGTTGCTGTAGGCCAGGCAGTGGGCCACCATGCGGAACACGAAGGAGGCCTGGTTCAGGGGGAAGGAGCCGAACTCCACCCACAGGTGGACGACGTGGTGCGGCAGCCAGGACAGACAGAAGACCACCACCACCACCAGGACCGTCTGCGCGGTCTGTGCAACGTGGAAGAAGAGGAGATAACGGTGGGTAATACAACGTCATGTGATCGAATATCAAACCATAAGTGGACAGTCTGTGGAGGGAGGGAGGGAGGGAAACGGAAAGGTAATGACGGGTAATATAACCTGATCAAATAAAATAAAAAAGAGATGTGGCTTTTATGGCTCATCCAGTATTGATACGTGGATTCAACAAATTGTAACGTGGCTGTTATTTTAATTCTTTTCTTCTTTTATAAAGACTGAATTGTTTCCCCATCTTGACTTTTTACTCTCACAGGCATCATCTGAATGATAAATGAGATTTTTAAAAACTGATCTTGAGCAGTTTGATATACAAGTCTTCAGTGTCTAGCCTTTTTTAAAAAAAAATTTATTTAGCAAGCTTTGTGTACACTTACCTTTCAAGCACCACTAGACCATAAGTCATTTAAGGAGAAGTCAGGGAAGCATGTTCACATTGGTCCGGCATTTTCAGTCACACACACTGAACAGGTGAACTGAAAATGACAAAATATAAAGAAAAACACCAACCTTCTTTTTTGAGAGCTCTGATTTTTTGGAGACATTTCTCAGCTTTTTGTGTAGATGATTTAAAACCTGAAAGAAAGCAGAAAAAAACGAGATATGAATTAAAAGATGATTTTGATCATGCACATCGGTTCCAGTGCCCATCCTTCACCTTTTGTAATAATTGATGACATTTTTTACAAACTGAAAAAGTTCACACATTTACACTTTTACGCACGAAGAAAAGTTCTCACATTTACACTTTTACGCACGAAGAAATGTTCATTACAAAGTCACAATGTGGCTTCATGTTTCAATTTTTCCTGACACCTAAATCTGCCGCGTGATAGGAAAATGGAAAATCACTCTTGGACACTGTGGATGTCTTCAGTCGGATCCGTGCGCGCCACCGACCTTTGCGTAGCAGACCGAGATCAGCGTGAGCGGCAGCAGGTATCCGAAAACGAAGGTGCACACCACGTACACCTTCCTGTGGTGGTCCGGCCAGACCTCCCAGCAGAACGTGCTGTTGTCCTCCCGCGTCACGATGCTCTGGTAGTGCGCCACGGGCGCAGCCATCACCAGCGACAGGACCCAGATGAGCACCACGCCGAGCAGCGCGTGCCGCGCCACCCGGATCGACGAGGCTTTCCTGGCGTGCACGATGGCCACGTAGCGGTCCACGGACATCGCCGACAGGCTGAAGATGCTCACCAGCATGGACACGGTGAAGAAGTAGTGGATGAACTTGCAGATGAACGCGCCCAGCACCCAGGTGGGCAGCATGTAGATGGTGGACTGGAAGGGCACGCAGAAGAGCAGGTAGGACAGGTCCGCCACGCTCAGGTTGAGGATGAAGATGTTGGTGGTGCTGCGCGGCTGACCCGGCTTGCTGCGCGCCAGCACCGTGATGACCAGCGTGTTCCCGATGGCGCCGAGGACGAAAATAAGTCCGAACACGAGGAGAGAGATGAAGTTGTCCACACCCATCTCCAGGAGAAGCTTGGCCGGCAGCGTCGCGGCGTCGGCGTCGACGGGCTGACTTTGGTTCTCCACCTGCAGCTCCATCTTTTATGGCTTCGTGCAGAGAGAAAAAAAAGTGTCACATGTTGATTTAAAAGAGTGAGGATGAGCTCTCTCCTGGATAGAGGTTGGACCGAGCTCATGCATGTGCACGCAGCTCCCCTGCCTCCACGGGAGGAGACGTCACCGTGTTGTTACGCACACCGACTCCACCAATACCAGTGACCTGCAGCCGGTCAGATGGGAACGACACAAGGGTTCATCCACCACTCGGTCTGACTTTTATTTCAAAAAGGGAAGTAAACGTCCAATAACACACGTTGATGCTGTAAATGTGATAAAAACCCACGTTTTCCACATGCCATCACATATTGTCCATAAATCACCAGACATGACATATATGGTTTATATTGGACACAGTTTTTGACCAGTGGTAGTCGGTTGTGCATCCTGCCATATAGAAAATACTGTAAATGATTCGACCTGATCAACATGGGTTCACTTCAGATGTGACAAAAACATTTTTTTAGCGAAACACAATGTGCTCGAAAGAATCGTGGAAATAGTGAAAAAAGTTATGAGAAAATTCATTGTGACATATTTTCCGTTTCCATGAATGCAACCTGCCTACCTCTGATAAGTCTCTTTGCATCAGCAAACTTGTATGATGAGATGACTTCTGTATAGAGAATTCAAGTGAAACCCTCAAATACCTGCTAAGCTTGAAATTTTTTTATATTTTTAGTCATTGAGTAATGTATTAGGATGACCTTTTGTTTCTGTACTATAATGAATTACTCACTGTCTGACCTTTTTAAATATTGGATCATACCACACATACAATTATTAACAAAAAAAATAGTTTTCAAACTTGGAGTTTAAAAAAGTGATTTCCAAGCAGCGTGTTGCATTATGGGAAGTGTAGGATCCGGCATGTTTGGAGCAGGACTAAAGAAAGTGCTGTGTTTCATAAATCCAAAAAAACTTGAGGAAAAAACTGACATTTGACCTAAAGGCAGTGCTTGACGGAGAGTTTAAGAAATCGCCAAAGTATAAATTCATGCCGATGGGGAAGATGAATGAATCTGTGTAAAACATTTCATGGCACAATGTTCTCAAGAGCTTTGACTGCAATCCATACGTCAACATCAGAAACTGGGCGTCATCCTCTGGAGACCATGAACGTCTCATCAGTTGGAGACCGACACACCAGCGTATCCATCCACAGAGGGAGCCATGCTGTTGGCACTGTCTATCTGAAATCCCCCCAAATTTAATATAGTGCGACAGCAAATTTTTTTTGGGGGGGGGGAGAGTCGCCCTTTAATTATCATGAAACGTTTGAGAACAAAGTATCTTTTTATACGGAGTCTGTGATGACTGCACAGACTGGACCACGGAAAGGGTTAAATCATTCTCCTCGTTTTCCATCGATCGTTCCGTCCGTCTCTCGGTATCGATCCGCTCGGACCAGGTCCGGGGAGCAGCTGTACTATCGTGTGACTCTCAGACTGAGGGAGATCTGGTCGGGGGGGGGGCGTAGGGAGATGGGGGTAACCATGGCGACAAATATGATGCACACTTTCAGTAACCAGAGAGCAGAGGCTGATGATATCTCTTGGTCCACTTGTCCTCAGACGATTGTACACAACTGGCGCTCTTTCATTGTTTTTCCTCGTCTGGCTCTTCGGCCCAGTTCAACTCTTCACTCTGTCGGTGCTGACAGCCCAGAGGATAAGGGTGGTGATGGTGGTGATGATGGTCATCAAGATGAAGAGTGTTTGTGACCAACTCTCCCCGGTCAGCCCTATTCTGAAAATTAATATCAGTCATTACTTTTCTTTTTGGTAAATCGCAGGGTTATTAGACTTCTGGGAGCAGGGCGATTGTTTCTGTAATTGGCTCCTCAGCTCGTGTCCTGAAGTTTCCATGGCGACTCCTTGACACCTCCATCGACCCAGATGTTATCCTCGTTTCTGCCGTGGAGAAGAGGGGAAGAAGAAGGGGGGGGGGGGGGAAAGATCACAGAAGCTTTGAGACGGCATCGGCCAGTCTTCCAAGAGACGCGTCCGATGATGTGCTTTATGTTTTCAGAAAAACGGAGTGAACTGACAGTTCCTCTACCGACCTGTGAAACCATCCACATCACTCTTGTGTCACCTGAGTTAACTGAGTTGTTCCTCCTCCTCCTCCTCCTCCTCCTCATATGCGGTTTGTTGTATTGCACGGGGAGATAATCATATTATCGTGATATCAGACCACGAACCCCCGGCGTCGCGGCTGCATCGTCTTCCTCGCTCCTCTGGGATTTTCCTTCATTAGAGACATGGGGAGATAAGCCGCTTTGGACCCCGCTGCTCTCCCTCACCTCGGGGGGTTGGCCCGTCGGCGCTGATGGGAGTCAGGCCCGTGTGGTTGCCATGGCACTGGGCCACGAAGAAGAGACCAGAGCAGCAGCACATCCGCTTACCCCAATAATTTTGAACTGCGGCGTTACCTCGTCTGCTAAATGGACGCAGATTTCCTTTTTTGGGCGGTTCAGCTCTGACAGACGGCCGCGTTTGTTCTGATCAGTTCTCTTTTCTTTCTTTTCTTTCGCAAGTCACATAATGATGATGGTTGATCGTCGCTCTGGGAGAAGCACAGGCGGATGGCGTCCCTTTTTCTTCTTCTTTTCCCGCTCAATCTGCGGCGTCTGAAAAACCGAGGAGTTATGAAACTGAAGTTTAATGACCGTTTTCGTAATATTCTGCAATCAATTTTTTGAACTCTGTGTTTATTAGAATAAATCTGATTGTCTGATAAAAGATTTTATTTTTAAGTAAGTGGAGCAAGAGCATTCATATTAAACAATCTTTAATAATGCAGAAGTTTACATGTCTCTATTTTAAGAAACACCATAATTGAGAGAAGCACATTATCACAATATGTACGGTATCCGCAAGAAATAGTGGCATGCAACGTTTTAATATTTTAGATAATTACATATCACTTATTTTTCAATTTCTTAAATTAAATTTCAATTTTTCTGAGATTCACGTCCACTAAAATAGACAAACAATCCGTCCTTCAAAGGAACTCCCCCTCGCTCGCCCAATCTCGATAAAAAATCTGACTGAAATGAAATGATATCTAAACGACAAGTGCAGCTTAAAGGAATTCTAAAATATGACCTTGATTTTTGAAAAAGTGGACAAATAATACTAATAATGGCAGAGATTACAGAGGGGGGGAGGACAAGGCGAGGGGGGCTGCAATTTGCGAGCTCACCACTAGATGCCACTAAATCCTACACACCGAAAGCCTATTTTGATTCTTTTATTTGAGGCCAAAGTGTTGAACGTGAACCTCGAATGACGGTGTGCTGGCAGGTCGCGTTCGTTAGTGTCTGTGTGACTCTGGGACGCGTTGGCGAAGAAGCCCGGTGTTCTGAGATGGAGAAGTGTTGATTGCCACGAGGTTGGAATGAGCGTCATCATTTCCATCCACCTGCTGCACTTCTCCGGCACGTCACAGTTCCCAACACCAGCAGCAGAGGGAGTGACGGAGTGACGGAGTGACGGAGGGCTGCTTTTTCTTTTTGCCTCCGCTCGCTCATGTCGTTGCGATGTGATTCATCTTTCTGAAAGTGACACTGGGCCAAGAGCACAAACAAACAGCTCTGTTATCAGCTTTTTGTCTGGAGCCAGAGACGATGTCGTTTAAAAAAACCCCTTTATTTGCAGAGATAAACTTGTGTGCTCAGTGTCAGCAGCGCACACGCACACACACACACACACACACACACACACACACACACACACACACACACACACACACACACACACACACACAGGGAGTCGCCCAGGGGTACAACCTGAGTCTGGCCACTTGAGCTGCACCACTGAAGCAAATGCAGATCGACCTATGGTCCATGCGCCGTACGTGTTCCGACATACAGTAAAGGAAGTAACACGGCGGTTTATGAAATATTAAAGGCAAATGCGAATTGCTATGGGACCATGCAATTTTGAAGAAAAAAAAGAAAAACATGTCATGTCATCCGACGTCCCTTGCTTTAAATGTCAAACACACCTTTCCACTGGAAAATTCATATGGAAATTACCGGTTGTGAAGGCGACCGCATGATGTGGACTGGATGTGCGGGAAATATACCGATGTATATTTCCCGCACATCGCTCGAAATGACGTCAAATTCCCGTGCTAGTTATTCTGCATGCAACATCTCATGGCACACGGCAATCTCCAAAAAGACAAAGAAAACGAAATCTGACCAAAGGACAGATAAAAGGATTACCAGTGACCCCTGTTCAACCATTAGTGTTTTTGCAACAATCCTCTCTGTTTACTGCAGCGGCGGCTCCGAAATATCCGCTTGTTTGAAACAAGAGGGCATGATATTGTTGAGCTGCAAAACAAGTGACGGCATTATGCCGGAGCCAGCGTCTGCCAAATGTTGACGGAATCACTGGCTTTCGACCAGCAAGACGTTTGTGTTGAGTTGTTTATCGGCAGAGGATCCCTGTGAGGACACGGTGTGTGTGTGTGTGTGTGGGGGGCTGATCCGATCACTTCAGACGATGTGTTTTACACACAACACGCGAAATTGCCTCGGAGCATCTACTGGACGGTGACATCAGCTGCTGAGCATCGCAGCGATGTCGTCACCGTCCATGGGCTACAGGCACTGGACGCGGCACAAAGACGTCATCCAGCGGCACGACGCCACAACGGCGCTTCGGCTGAGACAAAAATATATGTAATGTCTGTGTGCCGAAGAGAAGTACACTTGCACAGAGGAAAACAAAAGGTTTTCGACACTTTTTTTTTATTGTTGTTGTGGGAAAATTGTAGCCTGGCGTAGCCAGAAATACGTATTAGTCTGGGGCCGCTCGGTGCTGCCGACAGACGCAGACGAATCGCGTGACGTCTTTTAAGCGGGAGACATTTGAAGACATCGGGTACTTTTAGTCCAAGGACTCGTTAGTTAGCGGCAGCCATCTTGGTCGTTTACAGAAGTGGCTCTTCCGTCCGCGTCGTGGTATAAACTCCGCCCCGTTATCAGATAATCGGCCGTGATTGGACCAGCAAGTTTTCTGCCGGAGGGAAACCCCAGCCCCAGTGGAGGAGATCCAGGTCTGTATTCTGGCAGAGCGAATTTTCTAAAAATGAGCTCCCAGAATTCATCTGGGTCCCGGGAAAAATTGGAGAACCAAGAGAAAACACAAAGGAGCACGTGTGAGATCTGTCATTTATTCTGTGAGATGACGCGTTCATACTCCGAGATCTTTCGTTCCCGCTGCGAGATGGTGCGGTCCTTCCCCGAGATGATTTCCTCGTACTCCGAGATCTTTTGTTTGTACTTTGAGTTTGTCTTTTCCATCTGCGAGTATATCTGTTTGTTCTGTGAGATCGTTCGTTCGTTCTGGGAGATTAGTTGCTCACACTCGGAGATCTTTCCTTCGTACCTTGAGATTGTTTCTTCACACTCCGAGATCTTTTGTTTGTACTTTGACTTTTTATTTTTGGTCTGTGAGAATGTATGTTGATGCTCCGGGGCCTGTGGCTTGTGATCTGAGACCTTGTGGTCATCGACCTTGTTGGCCTGTACTTTGTTCTCCGAGATCTCTTCTTCATGCTGTGAGATTGTTTGTTTATTCTGTGAGATTACTTGTTCATAATCTGAGATCTTTTCTCCAAGATGGAGGATTGTTTGGTTATTTTGGAGGATTACGTGTTCATACTCCGAGATCTTGTCTTCATACTCCGAGATCCTCTGTTCATTCTGGAAGATCACTTGTTCATACTCGGAGATCTTTTCTTCATCCTCCGAGATCTTTTCTTCACACTGTGAGATCATTTTATCATTCCGTGAGATTACTTGTTCATACTCGGAGATCTTGTCTTCATGCTCTGACATCTTCTCTTCATGCTCCGAGATCCTTTGTTCATTCTGGAAGATCACTTGTTCATACTCTGAGATCTGTTCTTCATACTTTGAGATCTTCTCTTCATGCTCTGAGATAATTTCTTCATTCTGTGAGATGTTCTGTTCATTCTGTGAGATTACTTGTCCATGCTCCGAGATCTTTACTTCATACTCCGAGATCTTTTGGTCATACTCCGAGATCTTTTGGTCATACTCTGAGATCTTTTGGTCATACTCTGAGATCTTTAGTTCATACTCCGAGATCTTTTGTTCATACTCCGAGATCTTTTGTTCATACTCCGAGATCTTTTGGTCATACTCCAAGATCTTTTGGTCATACTCCGAGATCTTTTGGTCATACTCCGAGATCTCTTGCTCATGCTTTGAGATCTTTTGGTCATACTCTGAGATCTTTTGTTCATACTCTGAGATCTTTAGTTCATACTCCGAGATCTTTTGTTCATACTCCGAGATCTTTTGGTCATACTCCGAGATCTCTTGCTCATGCTTTGAGATCTTTTGGTCATACTCTGAGATCTTTTGTTCATACTCTGAGATCTTTAGTTCATACTCCGAGATCTTTTGTTCATACTCCGAGATCTTTTGGTCATACTCCGAGATCTTTAGTTCATACTCCGAGATCTTTAGTTCATACTCCGAGATCTTTTGTTCATACTCCGAGATCTTTTGGTCATACTCCGAGATCTTTAGTTCATACTCCGAGATCTTTAGTTCATACTCCGAGATCTCTTGCTCATGCTTTGAGATCGTTCGTCCGTCCTGTGAGATCATTTGTCCGAGCTCCGGGACTTGTGGCTTGTGGTCCGAGACCTTCTGACTCGAGATCTCGTGGTCACCAAATGTGTAGCCCTGTACTCTGTGCTCCGAGATCTTTTCTTCATGCAGTGGGGTCTTCCGTTCATGCTGCGAGATGGCTTGGTCCGTCCGTGATATCATTTGCTCATACTGTGAGATCCTCCGTTCGTTCTGTGAGATCACTTGGTCACACTCCGAGATCTTTTCCTCAAGCTGCGCGATCTTCCGTTCACGCTGCGAAACCTTTTTCCCGCTCCGTGAGATCGCCCGGTCCTTCCGCGAGATCGTCTTCTCGCACTCCGAGATCTTTTGTTTGTACTTTGCGATCGTTTGTTTAATCTGGGAGAATATTTGTTCGCGCTCCAAGATCTTCTGTTCACACTTGGAGATCATTCGGTCCTTCCCTGAGATTATCTGTTCATTCTGTGAGATTATTTGTTTATAGTATGACGCCGTTCTGTTGGACTTTAGCACCGTCTCCTCCAGTTTCTGCCTTTCAGGGGCCTTCAGCTTCTGTTGGGTGTGGCAATCCTGTAGCTCTCCAACCTGAGCGTTGAGGCGCTGAATTGTTTGGAGCCGTTCTCCGCTGATGGCGTCCTTCTGAGCTACTTCGTTCCGCTCCCTCTGGAGCTGCTCTTTGAGGTCGTGGATTTCCTTGTGGAGCTCCTTCACCAGGTCGAAGTTTGCAGGATGGCTCTCAGCGGGCAGGCGGTTTTCAGTGTGGAACTGGAGTTTAAGTCGTTCCAGTTCATCTTTCAGATCATTCCATTGTGAGATGTTCTGTCTCAGACCATTTTCTGAGATCTTTAGTTCACAATCTGAAATCGCGCTATTGAGCTTTCTTTGCAGTTTCCACAATTCCTGGTAAAGTGAATTCTCCCTCTTACAAGCCTCCAGCTTCGTCTGGTTTGCGAATCTCTGCATCTCCCCAATGCCAGTGACGAGGCACACAATAGTTTTGGACTGCTCTTGAATAATGTCCTTGTTGTGAGCTATTTCCCTCCCAAGGGTCTCCACCAGGCTTCTCAAATCTATCTCCTCTGCCATCTCTGGAAAGTTGGTGAAGTTCTCCTCTCCACCAATGTTTTTTTCTCCTTTTGGATCAAATGGCCGGAAGGTCCCCAGTTTTGTCTAGCACCTCGTACCTTTCCGCCAAGATTTCACCCAAGAAACGGTCTTCCCGGGCCGGTGGTCTCGGTCCGGTTTTGTATGTTCAAATGTGGTCAAGTAACTCAGTGTCTGCTATGAGTCAAATGAGATTCTTAGAGGATTCACTTCCTGCCACGTGTGACGAGATCAAAGATCAAAGGAGGGTGTGTGAGCGGGGGGATGACATCACAGTTGCATCATTAATGCTAATTAAAAAAAAATTTCAACAGCCTTTATTTTACAACTGCACTAAATTGTAGTTACACACACACAAACAGACACACAATGTATATATTTACACTCTATGTATTATTCCAGTGCCCTACAAGAAATCTGGGGTTGTCCCCCGACTGCTTTTCATTTTTCTAAACTTATCTCCTGCTTCTACATTTGCGTTGATTCTAATGAAACTGTTCTAATGGATGACTGTAAAACAAGCCAAATGATCGTATGTAGTTATTTTCTGCACATGTGATGATGTGATGGAACAGAGGGGGGCTTTCTTCCCTCATTAGCAGATAGATATTCAGCGGCCTCCCCGAGTGGGCGTCTTGGTCTAGATCAACATTCCTGCCGGGGTTCAAGGATGTCTCCCGTGTTTGTGTCCCACAGCTCACATCCATGGCGGCTATTGTTTTCCCTGCGGCCGTGCTCGACCTTCCAGCCTCAGGAACAAATCCAAGACTCTTCTGGACACGAGGGCCCGAGCAGTGTGGTCATCCCACACGCCGGATTCCTGCACCCTACCTCTCCGAGTCCCGTGGGCGCTGCGCCGGGGCTCGGACCTGCCGGCCGAACAGACGGAGCTCTGTGCGCGAGTTCAGGGTGGACAAACATGTCCGAGTTTATGCCCATCTTACTCACCTTAACACAGGAAACTGGGCAGCCATGATGGATCCATTGACTCTTGTGAGGCGCATGTTCACCCACATATTCGCAATTCCTCAGTAGATGAGTACGAATCTACTTTCCATTTTCCTTCTTCCTGCATTTCCCGTCAAAGTGGCAAATTTAAGAAGCAGTATTGTGTTTTGACACATCAACACAGCGGCATGTATGGTGGACATGCACGCTTACTCTTGTGCAGACGTCGGCAGGACTGGGGAAAATAAAAGACATTGGAACCAACTCATCCTGTCATGTAGCCACTCAGTGACACCACGGCACGGCACATGCTTCTCCGTGTCCATAATAATCTGTCTGATGTTTCACTCCTGCCGAGCACGATATTTTCTGTTCCTGATCTCATTTGCACATTCGGCATACACTGTGCCTCCCGTTGCATGAATAGAAAGCAGGTAATGTATTATCCACCATGGGCCTCAGTTCATACAGCTGTTGCCATTGCTGCCTTTAAAAAGGCAAATGTTGGGAATCAAATCTTCCAGGAATCATTTGACCGCTTTCTCTTTCGCTCTCTCCCTCCTTTGTGAGGAAAAAACACATTGTTCTTCTCATACCGTGATTTATATTTACACTAAATTGTGCCGCACACATTCAGTGACATAAGTGTTTGGTGGATTTGCATGATTCCTGATTTAGGTTCATCAACGTATTTCACTTTATCTAAATGCCACTTTCTCTTGTTCTTGCATTATACATTGCATTTATACTTACATATAAAGGCAATGGGATGACATTTTATTTCTAATATTCCGCAGCTGTTCCTCCTCTGTTGCTCCATGTTGTGCACTATGAAAACAGATGGATCCGTCGCCGCACACCAGTGGAGCGATTAACAGACGTCTTCTTCCCCCCCCCCCCCTCCTCCTCCTCTAAAAATGACTTTCAAACTGGAAATAAGCAGCAGCCATAACAAAAAAAGGGGCTTCTGTTCCAAAATATGAATATTCTGATGCTGCATG
This sequence comes from Scophthalmus maximus, assembly GCF_022379125.1. Taxonomy (NCBI): domain Eukaryota; kingdom Metazoa; phylum Chordata; class Actinopteri; order Pleuronectiformes; family Scophthalmidae; genus Scophthalmus; species Scophthalmus maximus. The sequence goes on along the minus strand of NC_061536.1, from coordinate 12,090,570 downwards.
GGTGTTTTCTAACACAACTCATCCTGCAACAGATCCTGCTTTGTTTAACCGCCACTAGCGAATCGGACGACTTCTTCCTGAGCCGTTGCGATGTGCTACAATTGCAGGAAAAAGATTTTTTACAGACGGAGTCAAAAATCTATAGATGAATCTCAAACACAACAGTCCCTCACTCAAGCTCCTCTTACTCACTTCGTTCTGGAGCTTTTATCCACGTTACACAGTCTTTATCGATACGAGACATTTTTGCTCACTTGTGGAGCAATTTCAAGACTTTTTTGTGCAAGTTTGCTTAAATGTTGAGTGACGGGTGATTGTTTTAAAACAATCTTCACTCAAAAATGACCATAAATCTTCAAACAATACGTTTGGTCACATTTTTAAAGCCCAGAATACGACTTTTGAATCCCCATTAGTTGTCGACTCACAGTATAAAGCTCGAGCTTTATGAATTTCATCGGTTTCAAATATGAAAACAAAAGGAAAAGAGAAAAAAATCCAACACGCAAAGTCACACAGGTTCATCATGTCACTGTGCAGACACAGACGCTTGGCTCATGTTCACAGGGCTGTTTTTTGTGGGGGGGGGGGTTTGCATCTTTCACACGACAGTCTTTCCTTTTCTTCTGGGTCTCCCCATATGTTAATCTGGGCGACTGTACGTCCAACTTAAACACAATCCATCAAGAAGATGTACGAGGCCACGACTCCACAATGGGCTCACAGTGCAGCGGGATGCTTTGCAGCGGGCCTGCGAGTTCACACTCAGAGATGACCCTTGTTGTGCCCGTGGCCCGGGGCGGGGCCGATGAGGAGGGGAACAATGGCCGGGGCCCGTGCGGAGGGCGGCAGTGACTGACACAAGCCACTGAAGCTCCGAAGAATGCCTGGAGTGGAGCCAGTGCTGTGGATCGCACCGCTGCGACCAGCCCCCCACCCCCAACCTGACCCTCTGCATGTCCCATGGTGCCCCCCCCTGCTGGGACGACACCTTCAAAGACGGCCCCCCGAGCGTCAGAAGGGCTGCAAGCCACACAGAGGGATCAGCAGAGCTTTGGAGCCGTGGGCCGAGGACTGGCAGGACCACTGAGTAAATAGACAAAGGTCAACCCCACCCCAACCTCAGCACCAGATAGCATGGCAACGGCGAGCACCTCGGGGCAGAGCACCTTCGGGCTCGGGAGGAAAAAGAAGAACCCAGGACTCATGGATCAGATTAGCAAATTCTTCGGAGGGGAGAAAAAGAAGAGGAGCAAGGTGAGCATCCATAGTTTTCTATAACTTTACATTGTGTCCCATTGAACTCTAACTTAAAATTAGAAAGACGCTAAATTAACCACCACCTCTGCTCTTAGGGCTAAACCCAGGAGTCGAGATTAATATTCCAGTTCCATCGTATATGTAAACGATCATCGTCGACATTATTGATTCTTCTCAAGGATTGTTTTATTTCCTGGAAACATTTTTTTAACCTGCTTCACCTTGTCCAGAGTTCCTCTCTTCAGGTTTAAAAAAACATATACGTTGCTTACCAAAATGCAATAGTTTAAAAAAAAAGAAGCAGAAATGTTCTTCTCTGTTATTCAAAGTGCCGGGAGTTTCCCAGGGGTTTCCTAGGGGTCAGAAAGTCTTCAGTTCAGTTTGGATTACAGGCGGCTTTTTTAAAATAATGATTTTCATTACCAGTCGGACCGCGGTTTGCAGATTTTTTTTACCAGGAAAATGACGCTTGATTGAAAAGCAGAATGTCACAGATGTCAAATGTCAGATTTAGCATATTCACACATTTTAGAGCATTTTACAGTTTGTGCTGGCTCACTCATCTGAAAAGGAAAGCTATAAAGACTGGTCGTCACAGTTTTATATTATATATCAAAGGCTTGTTTTGGCTCATTTGCATTGATGAAACATGAAGAAAATTCACATTAATCAGACTGAACATGAAGCAGGGTTTTTTGTGTGTTGTTGTTTTTTTCAAAGAAAATCAGAAAACCAACCTCTTTTCTGAAGGTTGTGTTCAGATGTTCTCTCTGAGAGAGAAGAGCAGCGGCTGCACCAGATGAATCTCTTAAATGTGGTATCAATCGCACTTACTATATAATTCACTCTCGTGCTGTGAATCTTTCACGCTGCTTCCTTCATTGTCTTGAACCAATGTGCCACGGGCAGAGTTTTCATCATTTGGTTTTCTCTCTCCCTCATCTTGCGATACTTTAAACATCCAGTAAGGTCGTTAAATAATGCTGCTATAATTATTGTAATTATTATATGATGAGGCATGTTGCTGGGGGCACTAAGTGTCAGGAAAGAACTGGTGCATATTCAAGCTACTGAAATATTATATCATGAATATAGTGCACAAAAGGATAAAGCTGCAGAGTTATAAACTGCTTCTAAAGTCTAAGAACCTGGTTCCTTTTGTTTCTTATTCTACTCTGTGTATCGTCACAGGGGTCGTTCCGGGGTCACTCGGCCTCCTCGCCCCAGCAATCCTCTGCTCGCCGCCGGACCAACGAAAATGCGGTGGTGCATTTCTTCAGAAGCATTGTAAGTGTTTTTGGATTAAATGCTGCCTAATGCATATTGCATACAGCATACATAACCCCGTAGATCATATACAAGGTTTAAATATTTTATAAAATGTGTGTAGCATCATGCTTACATCGTATAAATGTATCCAAATGATGACCACGTTTCATCCAACAAACCAATTTTTCTCTCAAATTATATTAAGAGTGATACTTTGTCATTGCTTTGAAATGTGGGCAATTCTAATCAATGGCCCAAATTAATATTTGTTAATTCCCCCCCCCAAAAAAAAGTGTTGTTCTTATTTCCCTGCCCTGTACAATCGGTTCACTCTGCTGTCGCTTGCTGTTTTTCTCAGGTTTCCTCTCCTCGTCCGAAATCCAGGGTGAGTCTCATTTTTTTCACATCCAATTGATCACACCTCAGGTGTGGCTGCAGGTCGACGACACAGATTATTGATCATGTTTATCAACCTTGTCCATACTAAATGATCTTTGTTACATTTCTAAAAATACCTAAGTTCTAAATTTCTAAGTTTCAACAGATGCAATTTTTTTTTCTCTCATGGTGTTTCGTATGTTTCCATTGTCTTGTTTTGCCTATTTGAAAATTTGGGATTTTGGCGCCACCTGATGGTGGGATCAGAAAAGACACAAAGAGTTCATGCCACTAGTCCTGCTCCTTCAGGGATGTGACTCAAATCAATGCCATCAAAAATAATTTGAATGATGCTATGGATAAAAGTACAAGACTGAGATACGGCCATTTTTAATGTGTGGGCCCAAAAAGTGCTAGCATCAACATGCTAACACGTCCGCGCATGCATGTTTACCATCACGGTTACATTTTAGCATGCTAGCATGTCCGCTCGTATAGTGCATGTTTGCAGTCATAGTTTTATGTTAATGACGTCAGACAAAAACAAAATAAGTTATAATGATTCCTCATGCTGGAAATACGACCGTAGCAATTTATTAACGGTAATCCATCATTGTGTCCATCACTGGATGATAACAATTCATCGGCGTTCTGTAAAATTCAGGTGATCACCAACATCGGTGGGATTAATCCTCCGGAGACCACGCATGTCTGCACCAACTTTGATGATTAAATACCGTTTTTTTCTAAATACATTTTATTATTTTCTCGTGGCACATACCGTCGTTTGGATCCTTTTAGCTCCTTTTAGTAGAGTTGACCGGATGAAATATTTGCCAATGGTGGTTGCTTTCAAAGGTCATCAATGGAGGTTAATCCACTGATCTTCTGACGCCTGTTATTGGATTATTATCACACTCAGCCTATTTCATCTCACCATGTCACTGTATGTTTCTTTTTCATGTCCAGTGGAGAGATGTCTTGGGCTTGGTACGTCATTTAGTCTTTCCTTCTCGAGTGGAACATAAAGCCTCACTTCTGAGTGCACCGCTGAGTGTGTGTGTGTCCGTGTGTGTGTGTGTCTGTTCAGTGATTCAATTGAAATCTGTCTGTCGAGAGCTCCTTTGCCGTGTGTCTTTTTGTCTGCAGTGCGCCTGTTACCTAACCTTCACACTCGCTCAGTCTCTTTTCTGCTTTGTGTGTCACTGCTTTCCTTGAAGAGAGATATCTTTTCGTACCTGTAGCGATTGGAATCGAGACATGACCCGAGCGGGAGCCGCTTCTTCCACCAGCTTTGACCTGAAAGGCGAATCGGACTCAGCAGCTCACTCTTGAATAGCGATTGTCAAAAAATATATATATATTTTTAAATAACCAAGATTCATTAATTTCTGAAACCACTGAGGTATTGGCTTGTTTAGCGACTTTTTAAACATTTAAATTTCCCCATTCTTTGCTTGAATCCAGAGCGACTCGCTGCTCCTGGATGACTTTGAAACTGCTCGACTTTTTATGAACCACAACCGGTAAACACTTTGCTCTTATAGGAACCCTTGGCCCGCGCCGCCCTCCTCCCCCTCTCGCCCTCCTCTACCTCGTCTCTTTCGCACCTCTAATTTCCTCTAACACCTCCACCTCCTCTGCGCTAGAGATGACTCACTGATCCATCTGTTTCGGCTCCCCGTCCTCTCTGTGTCTCCTCATCATTTGACGTCGATCGTCCACCCGCCGTCAGTCAGTCCAGCGAGGACTTGACCGCGCCCTCGTCTGTCATTTTCCTTCCCCTCAAGGTTATTGCTGTTATGTGATCCTGGTCCTGTCACATGTTCATGTTCGTGTTCTCCCTACTTTTCATGTCTCATGTTGTTCTCTCACCATAACAGATCACAGCGCAGACACCGCTTCCTTTTTCTTCCTCGTCACCCTGCTGCTGTTGCAGAGAAACCACATACCTGCAGTTTTGTTGTAGTTTTTTTTTTCATCTTACAAGCAGTAAAAAAAAAATATATATATATGTGTGTATATGTATATATTTATTTATATGTATGTGTATATATATATATGTGTGTGTGTGTGTGTGTGTGTGTGTGTGTATATATGTATGTATGTATATATATATATATATGTATATACATATATACATATATATGCATATAAATATACATACACACACACACACACACATATATATATATATATCAGATTGGGGGTTATCTACTGAAAGATTCAAATTAATTTTGAATCTTTGATAGCTTGTATATGACTTCTCAAAGTTATATTATTACAAAAAAGTCACATCAATTCAATTTATATTGTCCACAGGGCAAATTCAGCATGAAGTACAGGAATACTAAAAGGTCGGTCCAAATTCAATTAAAGAGGATGACTGGTTTAAAATGAAAAAAAGAAGCAGCCTGGAAACCAGACCAGGCCAGCGAACTCATGTTGATTCTCTCTCACAGATTCACTCTCAATTCTTTTTTCCAAGACGTATTATTTGTGGATATGTGGGGGTTTTTTTTGTCCAACAACAGCAACAATTCTGCTTTTTTTCGTAACTAAACCTTTAAAAGTTGTACGTTTGAGATTTGGGGGGAATTTTGTGGTGGGACGTCGCCGATGATCGGAGGTCAAATGTGTCTCATCTGGTAAAGAAAAGAAAGGAGAAAAAGGGCCATCGGTGTAAAAACGAAGTAGACCTCTGCCCTGAGGTTAACACGTGGTTCCGTGAGGCCATGCTTTGGCCCTCAGGTCGACATCACGCGCTCACCGACCATCTTTTCTCTAGGCCTCGTCGCCGCGTGCCGAGAGCACAAAGTCGCCGGTCAGGAGACGCAGGGACCAGAGCACACTGTCCAGACTCTTCAACCTGGTGAGCTCGCCGCACGTTCGCATCTGAATCTCCTCTTCTTCTTCTTCTTCTTCTTCTTTTTTATTACCCATGAAACTCACTCTCATTTTTATGGTGTTTCTACACTTATTGAATTTCTTGCACACAAATTCATTCGTTGTTTGCCCGTGAGCGGCATCTACCTCAACTCTTTTGAGGGTTCATTTTACAGCTTGGATCTCCTTAACTCCGCGATCGAAGAAGTGCCGGACAATCAAATGACCTTTCATGACCTTTCGGCACAGTTAGTGCTCAAAAGAAATTCCATTTTTTCTCAGCGTCCTCCTCATCATCCCTCCTCCTTCTTCCTCTTCTTCTTCCTCTTCTTTCTCTCCAGGGAGAAACCAAGTCCCGTCCACCCCCTAAACGCTGGAGCACCATCTTCTGAGCTCTCCGCCGAGGACCAAACCAACGCGGACCCGGCGGCCGCGGGACGAGACGACGGAGGGGACGCGGCGGATCGGCGCGCGGCGGACTCGCAACCTCCACACATGTTAACTCACTAACACGAGCCTCGTGCGTTTTTTTTCCACACAACATTGATACACAGTTTGTAAAATCCACTCTCCGGGGACGTCGGCGGTCACCAGTTTCATTTTGAATCCCACTCCTGAGGGCATCTCGTCTTGGTCATTATTTCGCTGTTTTTATCATATTTTAGACGTAGAGTAAAAATCGTTGTCTTGGTCTGATGGTGCTTTAGTGTCTGCCGTCTGAGGTGTGTTAGTTTCTCTATCTGTCCTCCGTCGTCTGCATTTTGTGCCCGAGTGGACGCTTTTATGTATCTCGCTTCTTTCCCTCGGAACCCCCCCCCCCCCCAGAAGCCACGTTTCTGTCTCGATGGAGAGTGGTCCTGTGCTTGTGCTCGAGGGAAACGCACGGCGGCGAGAAATGCATTTGAAAAAATACAAGGACGAGGAGCATAGGCTCTAATATTGGTTTCATGTAACAGCTTTTTGTTTTTTCCTCACGACTCAGTGTAATTAATAAAAATAAAAAGTGTACAGTATATGATGCTGTCCAAGTCGAATGAAAAGAATGAAAGGCCCTTTTTTAAAATGCACTGCTACGTAACACACTGTACATACAACTGGTCTGCCGTCTTTCTCGTTTATCGTGAGTTATCTGTTTTTTCCATCTTAAATTAAGTTTGAAGTTTTGATGTAGTTTTTGTGTGTTTTTGTTTTTTTGAAAGGTGACAGAAATGAAAGGTTTTGTTTCAGTCGATGGTCAGATTGTAAGTGGCTCAGTGGATTTAAGGCGGAAGCGGCCGGAGGAGCAAGAGGAGTTTCGGACACGGTGTTCTGAGGGGCGTGATGGTCATTATTTCCCATTTTGTTCACAAAGAAATCATTGCGTCGCCTCTCTCGTTTTGTACACGATCTGTTTTGTAAGTTTCACTCTAACTGTGTCGTTTTGCTGCACATGTGATGGTGCTACAGGAATGTTGGAGTGTTGTGTTTCCTCTTTGTGTCGAACCTAACTACAAATAAACACATTTTGTCGTCTCAAATGGGTGATACATTTTCTTGACTTTACTACATTCAAATCTCTTCTGGGTTTCTTGGAGGGGCGGGGGGGAGGGCAATGGAGAGGATGTCAACATGTTCTGGATGGTGTCAGGAGAATATAAGAGCTGTTCTGCAGTTTTCTATACGTGTTCCTGCTCGGGTGGAACTGCCATATAGACAATCAGACAATCTCAGACAATTATCCGACATAGAAGTGTTGCACAGACTGCGAAAAGCTGCAGCCTACAAGTGTCCCACATTCAACTGGATACCAAACCAAGGGTGAGTCATCCTCCGATTGATTCCCCCGTCAATATACTCCACAGAGATGGAATCACGAAGTGGAATTGTTTTCCATCTTCTGTGAAGATTTTGATATTTTATGCATTTTTATGTTCCTTCTATTCATGTGAAGCCTTTGTCAGATATTTTAATGTTAAGCACTTTGAGGATTTTTTGTATGGTGTGCAAAAGAAATGTTTGCCACTGAAATGGAATCAGGCCCCATTCATCAGCTCGCCGTTTTTCAGAGTCCGTGTGGGTTTGTATGATTCGTGGAGGGAAACTTCTTCAAACACACACTGGACCTTTTGCAGAATTCAGTCATGTGGCCAGAGACGGTGCGGAGTTGAGCGAGAGAGACCTCTGGTGCTCAGTGACTGTGCTGCGGAATGAATCACGACACTTACCACAATCAAACATCCAAACTGTTTTTATTACCTTATAAACCAAATGATGTGCAAAATACAAATTGCCTTCATTCCGGTACATTCACAGCATCTCTTGTTACACTTTACCGCCTCACCCAACAAGAACTGAGTCTACATGACACTGCACAAATCGAAAAGGATCACTTCAATGATTGTTTTTTTTAAATGACATGAGATTAATACACATTAAAATACAAAAGCAGCTTCTCCATGAAACCTTCAGTGATTTGTCCTGCTCATATGTATTTACGTAGGTACAGTTCCAAGTGCCATAAACAGTTTGGTTTCACATTATCGTTTAGTTTCCGCAGAAGCTCTCGCTCGCCTCCTCTTTAAAGACGTGACCGCCGGTGTCCATATTCTGTGACTGAGTTCTGAGCTCGTCCACAATCCCGGACACACTGCCCATCAGCCCGCCCATCCCGTCCTCCATCCCCCCTTGGAAATCCACCTGCTCCACCTTCACCTGTCCCCCGGTCGCGAGAAAACCTTCCCCTTCGTCAAACCTATAGCGGTAGCCGCCGTCCACGTCCGCCGCCGTGCTCGCGCTGTTGCCGTTGGAGGCGAGTCTTTCGCATCGCGCCTGATGCCTGAGGAAGCTGTCTCTCCAGATGACTTTCTTCCCGCACAGGCCACACTCATACGGCCGCAGGCCTCCGTGGGTTTTCAGGTGCTTGGTGAGGTGGTGCTTCATCTTGAAGGACTTTGTGCAGACGGGACAGCCGAAGGGCCGCAGATTCAGGTGCTGCATCTTCACGTGCCGGTCGCGCATGCTCTTCAGCGTGTAGGCCTTGCCGCAGTGGCAGAAGTGGACCTTGCCCGTGTAGGGAGCGCCGGCGAGGGAGACCGAGGACGATGACGACGAAGGGGTCGGGGGTGAGGAGGGCGGCGGGAAGGCGGCAGAGGAAGGGGACAAGTGCCGACTGGACGTGGGGGTCAAAGAGCCACCGTGTCCCGCACTGGTGGAGGGCCAGTGCACCTCGGAGCCCGCCGCGGCGAAGTCTGGAGACGCCGGCACCAGAGGCCTCTGGGAAACATGTCCCGTGCCATCCTCGATCTCGTCATACGTGTCCCTGCTAAAGGCCCCGTCTGGGAAACATTCAAAGTCCACATCCTCGTCCTCCTCGTCCTCATCTTTGCTGCAGCTCTTGCCCTCTCCTCCTTCCTGTGGCCTGTGCTCTTGCTGGGACCAGGGGCTCGACTGCCACTGCTGCCGGGCGGAATCTGGACAGGATGGGCGCAGATCTACCTCAGCAGTTTGGCAGGCGCTAACGCCGGGTAGGGCGGAGGAGTGACCACTTCCTGCCAAGTCTCTCTGCGCTTTGTCCTTCATCACGTCAGCGCCAGTCTTCCCTTTGGCTTGTAGGGCTTCTGCATTCTGAATTGAAACTTGGTGGGCGTCGGCTGGAGAAATGTAAATCAAATCACATAGTTGTAGAATGTTAATTCAGATTGTACTGAGAAGAAGAGTAGAGGTTATTCATAACACACATGAAAGAACAGGCTCAATTTACAGCTCTGATACTTAAACTCAACTTTTTGGTGGTTGTGTCTAAAACTGTAAGAAACAGAAATCTGGAAGGTTTGGTCTGATTTCTGATTCAAATATTTTGGAAAACTTTGTTTGACGGCTTGTTTTTGGCAAAACTAAGGTTTTTGGTTTATTATCGTAAGTAAAATTCAAGTATCGTGTCACTAATGCTAAAAAAACTGAACCCAAACATTTGCAACATACAGCAAAGTCGTTGCATTCTACAACTAACTACATCAGATTAAGGAAGAAAAGAAGTGAGGAATAGAAAACATTGAATTCTACGATTAGTAGCCTTGGTGAGCTAAATAAAGATTCTTTCAAGGGATTTAGTCGGACATGGATTTTTATCTTACCACAGTGTCCCATTTGTGCAAAGCCTCCCTTCGCCGCCGCCTCTTCACCGATTCCTTCGTCCGCCTCGATCTCTCTCTTCTCATTCCTCCTCCTCTCTTGGGCATCGTCGCCGTCTCCGCTCCCTCTGCTCTTGTCGAGCGGCCTGTCGGCGCTCGGCGGAGCCCCCCGCTGCTGGAACCTGACTTTCTGCTTTAATATCTCGCCACCGGTGTAACCCCCGTTGTGCCGGATATTGTGACCGGACACTGGTCCGTCGTGTGCAAAGTGGCCAGTCTTCGCGTGGCTCGAGACCCACGCCTCCTCGCAGCCAGCGTAATCGCTCTCCGCGTAGCTGGAGAGCTCGTCGAGTTGAGTGTCCGCTAAGTGCTGGACCGATGATGGCCGCGGGCGCCCCCATCTCGGGAACTGCTGCGGGCGTCTCCAAGTGGCTAAGGGAGGTAGAGCGTCGGGCTTCCTTTCCCTCCTTCGTCCCTCCCTTTCCAGATTCAAGCAGTCGGTGCTGCTGGGGGACTGCTGTCGAGACGCAGGGCCCTGGTGGGACGCGGAGGCCTCTCCGGGTGCGACTTCTACGGGAGGCCGGGGCCTCTTCAAGATCTCAGTGCATTTGTCCACAATGTGCCACATCTGAAGGAAACTGGCCACAGTGACGTAGTTGACAATGTCCTCGTGCACAATGCTCAGCTGGCCTGTGTAGGCAGAACTCAGCACACTCTCAAACGCCACTGGGTCCATGACGGAGGGCAGGGAAACAGTGGTGACGTTCTTCAGTAGCACCTGTTGACAGATGTGAACAACGACATACTAGTTTTTTGGGAATCTCGACAGACACATGGGACGAACGAAGTGGTCGGAAAAGCAACAACACCTTTTTTTTTTATAACCTGTGCCCACCTGGTCGTGGAAGTAAGGCGAGGAAGCGGCGAGCACACAGCGATGGGCCCTGAACACGTGACCTTGCACCTGGATGGAGAGGTCGCACAGCCTGCCCTCCTCCCGCTGGCGGTTCAGATTGTCCAGGACGGCGGCACGAGCACCGGGGAAACACGCCTGCACGGTCAAACCAGGTGAGGCTGCAGACGCGCTGCAGCTCGGATCCATGGCCACACAACAGCTGAGGAGAAGATTCAAACTTAGTAACATGCAAAATCAAAAACTCTCTTATCACTTGTGATACTTCATGTCTCTCACAAGTGATTGATATTTTCACATTATAATAATTCAAATTTGCCCACACAAGTAGACAACTAATCAACTATAGGAGTAACATAAGTTTCTTATGAAACTGTTGATTTATTAACTATATTTTTCCTGAAAATAACCACCTCTAATTTGTGAAGAATTCCTGATTACTTATTTGAAAATTATTAAATCTTTTTAATTCTTGCACTCACCAAACATTAGACTAACTGATATACAACACAGATAATAGTGATAATGAAAACAATAATGCAGTATTCTTATCTAAAATATCTTATGTCATTAAATTGCTCGTTTTCCAACTGGACCATAGATTATATTCGGGAAAGAGATAATTCTGAAACTCAAAATCAAGAAGACATCGCCTTAAACTTAAGGGAATTGTGATATGATATGACTGAACTGATAAAGAACCTGAGCTGCAGAATAATCAATAATGACAATAACAGTTGCAGCCCAACTTTTGATAACATCTTAAATGATTTGTTTTTCGCGAATATAATTCTTATTATTCAAAGTACAGACAGCAATATATTCCATGATAACGAACTGTGTGTATCCCAGTAACAGTAGTGCTTTTAGTTATATGATGAGTTAGCTTACACCTGATGATGATCTTTAACTAAGCTAGCTAGCTAAAGTTAGCTAAGCTCAAAGTACAAGACACCTTCAAAAATATATAAACCGTAAAAAAAATGTATAATTACGAGCAACACATCTGTTATAAAAGATAGAAAACTAGCTAGTTTGTGTTCGATAACTGAAATACATGATTGCCTTAGCTTGTAGCTAACACAGCTAACTAGCAGCTAACACGGCTAGCTAGCAGCAAACATTAGCTTAGTACTTTACCTTTAATATGTCGGTACGACGAGGTTTTAAAAAAAACGTTTATAACGAACGTCGCTGGCTACGTGCAGGACAACTTCATTATTTCACATACACTTCCCAAAAGTGCCAACGCTTCCTCTTTAAAAGAAATTATAAAATCGAGCTAGTGAATGCTAACAGCAGCTTTGCCCGAAGGCGTAGCCGATGCTAGCAGGTTGTTGACAACACGGCTCCTCAGCCGCCCTCCTCCTCACACACACACCGAGTCGGTGGGTGTTTGGCGTGAAGGGTATTTTGGGGGGATTATAAACAAATGCCATCACAACCGATGGGATAAAAATAATTTTACGACTGTTGATAAATCAGGTTTGACGAAATGTGCGTGCGCATATCGGAGGTTTATTGACGGTTGCGTTGCTAACTTTCGTCCACAGACGGCGGCCATTGTTGGGTCGCCCCGCCCCGCCCCCATGCGAGTAGGTCCCTTAAAGGGCCAGTTCACCGTGATTTCAGAGGCTCCACTACGTCTCAAAAAAAAATTATATTTTTATTTTTATGAAGTATGCTGTGATGGAGAGGTGAGGGCCTCCAGAGCGAGTGTCGGTTTAAAATCAGAAAGAAAGACAGAAAAAAGCAGTCGTCACACTCAGCACCTGCCCGGTCGAGTCATACACCCATCGACATTTTTTTTTTTTTTTTTTTTTTTCACCGCAGTGCATCTGCAACATCCTCCGAACGGGAGCGACGGAGGTGCCGCAGAAAGAAAAACACCGGAGCACAGGATTTACTGTGTGAACATAAATATATATATATATATATATGTATTCCCTTCTTTTAATGTGCGTGTGAGTGCGCGTGGGGCTTTTATGCTCACGCAATTTCTTTTTTTAAATCTGCAAAATAGGTGAGCTTTTTTTTTTCCTCCACCATCAGCTGCTCATCATCGCAGCAGAGGAGAGGACCGCATTCTTTCCTCCGACCAGACGACTCATCTGCAGGCGAGAGGAGAGGAGAGGAGAGGAGAGGAGGCCGCTAAATTCAGGACAGTAGGCGGCTGATTCCAGTAATTATGGATTATTATTATAATTATTATTATTATTTACACATTTAGACTGATGTATATTACATATTGGTAGTGTGTTAGCCGAGCAAGAGGTGGCATGCACATACATAAATGAGTTGGACTTGGCATGTGAGTGTATTGTAAATGTGCAGTCAGTTGCACACATTATATTAACACACTTATATGATCAGTATATATATATATATATTTGCGTTTGATTTGTCAAGAGAGCAGAGGGAGCATGTGGCCCTGGCGGGGTAAGGCCTAATGATGGCTCTGTGCATCTCACACTAGGAGCTCAGGGAGGTGGCGGAGAAAGGTATTCAAATCCCAGGGTGTTTAATCTGTACAGGGAGCATTGATATATCCAGATAGTTTAATCGTCCTTCTTGATGATTAATAAGCCCACAACTTGGAATGCATTATTAGACCAGTGGGAATCAGAAGCAGCCTTCAAAAAAAAAAAAAATCTGTGGCAAACAAATCCTGTAATCAAAAGGAAGCTGTTGCTGGCTCGAGCCAAAGAACCAAGATCACTATAGCAGCACACACACACACACACTCACACACACACACAGACAAACACACAGACAAACACACACACACACACCAAGGCGTATAAAGGGAGTATAGCCTGTAGACGGATTCAATATTTGCACTTTACACCCTCCATTCCATTGGAAAGTGATTTTATTCCCCCCTCCTCCGGCAGAAAACTTGCCCACGGACAGAAGTGACGCTTGTAAACAACCAAGGGCTGCTGCTGATGGACGAGTGATTTGACCCGATGTTTTTGACATTTCTATCCCCCCCAAAAAAACGGCCACACTCGTTCATCACAGACATTGTGCAGTCTTCATCTTCACAGACACATCTCCTCTCTGCTCCGGTCTGTTGATGACATTTTCCCGTCGCTCAACAGACGTTACATTGTTCGAAGCCACGGAGGCCTTTTGTCTCTCTGCGTCCGGTTGGCAACGCCTCTTGGAAAAAACAGACTAATACATTAGCATTTGAGCACTATAGTCTGACGAGCCCGGGCTGCCGACCCACAGCACAGATAAGGCACAGTCTTCTTAAAATCTAGTCGAAAACCTCTTTGCATTCAGTTACTGCAAGACTTGGATTCAAGAAACAATCCTTTTGGATTATCAGGAGCCTTGATACTTTTTGAGGATCCTCCTCATCCAGCGAGAACAAAACAACACTCCTTTCGACATGGCTGCATCACACCTGCTGCTCCCCGCCCTGCTCTGCACGCTGTTCGGTGAGTTGAGCAGCATCCTTCGTGTTTTGGTTTCCCTGTACCTCGTATAATCCCAGAGCTCAATAGAAACGTCTGTCTCTCTTTTCTCTGTTTTTTTTTTTTGCAAAACAAAGTGCACCAGTGTCACGGGGCCTGTGCCGAGGTGGACTCCGACACGCAGGCGGTGGCGGGCAAGAACTTCAAACTGGGCTGCATCTCCTGCAAGAGGAGGAGCGAGGTGGACGGCTCCGCCACCATCGACTGGTACTTCAGGCCCAAAGGAGAAGCCGACTTTGTCCACGTGAGTGCCAATCCACTGTTAATGACGAGTATTTTTTTTTGGTCTGATGCCCTGTCGTCCAAGAACCATTAAAATCAAACTTCTCCCAGGCTACATCCCTCAAGGCACGAGCTATATATGTATATTTATATAAATAAATATACTACAGGCTAGGGTTGGTCGGTATCTCGAATATATTGTTGTATTAAATGACTATATATCGCGAATACCGCGACTTCAAATTGTCACGTAATATTTTGTTTGCTCTGTCTTTTGCCTTGTTTGAATAATACAGTTTCGTTACATTTAACTTGGTTGTGATTTCCCCCTTTTTGCATGCAAGTTTGAAAATTGTCCCACCAGAAACCATTAATGAATATAATTTAGATTAAATAATGTATTCTTTCAGACATGGGTTACAGGGACGACTAGAATCATCATACTGGTGTGATGATTGTATGCATCAAAGGGTTAAATTCTGCTTTAGAGGAAATTTAAAAATATCGCGATATATGTCGTGCATCGCGATATAACAAAAAATATATCGCAATATTATTTATCGGCTATATCACCCAGCCCTAATACAGGCCCGAGCTCTCCTCCCTCCTGCGTCTCTCACATATGCCCACACCCATCCACAGACACACACACACACACACACACACACACACACACACACAAACAGACAGTGTCCTTGACCACACGACACTGTAGCTCACTGTGTGAGGAATCAATCGTCATATTTTGCAGCGCAGAGATCAATAAAGCTCCAGAGATGACACCCGACCGAGTGTAGACCTTGTGCCGTCTGTGCCGCAGTGTCGGGATGTAATGATGTAGCTTCGCTCTACTGTATGGTTCAGTTTAGCAATATCCACATACCACACGTTTAAGAGCATTGACTTTAATTCAAAAACAAATGGCCTCATGAGAAAAAAAAGTTTTGAGGATTGAGTCATTTTTTTAATTTTTTATTTATAATTTCAGGTGATATTTTTGCTTCTTAATCTTCCTTGATGTGCGGGTAAGAACTGATCGTTACGGAGAGAGCTACAAAAACATTCTTGTTTCTTGTACAAAAACTACCTTGAACCTTGAACTTTGACATGCATGCATCTTAAGACTTCCCTGAACCCGTGGAAGATAAATTGTCATTTGACGGCAGTGCAGTCTAAAAGAGGTGGAAAACATAAATGACTATTTAGAATAATGAATACAACAAAAAGAAAGTAAGGAAAATAGGCCATAAAAAAGTAATTGAGCATTGTCTAAATTAACATTTTCACATTTGTGTGGCCCCCAGATCTACACCTACAACGAGGATGGCCCCACCATCGCGAGCGACCAATTTCTGGACCGCCTGGATTGGATCGGGAGCAAGGCGAGCAACGACATCCAAGATGGCTCCATACACCTGCTCAACGTCACCTTCAACGACACGGGCACCTACCGCTGCTTCTTCAACCGCATCCTCTTCTACGAGTACTACGAGTACAGCACCGTCGTCAGCAAGGTGGTACACCTCAGTGTGGTGGCCAAAGGTACGGCGAGACTCCGTTGTATGAGTGCAGACCGAACCGCGAGTGGCGTGATTTTTGGAAACAATCCGTGGAGAGAGTTACACAATCTTTCAGATTGTACAGGGAAAGTATTCTAACTTGACGCACGGACAAAATGTCATGGTACATTACGGCAGAATAACCACCCAAAGGTGTTTTGAGAAACCGGATTTCTTAAATGCATTGACATCTATTTATGTATTTATTTAAATATATTAGAATAGCTTTTTGATGCACCCACGAAGTGATTCAATATGAATGAAATTATTTGTGCAATCGGTTTAGATTTTGATTTGCAGTATCATTACGTTCGGCCAAGGAGGGCATGGTCATTTTTTTAATCAAAGATACGTGTCCGCCGGGGGAACAGGAGATTCAATTTCGTGAGGGGTCCAGATCCAGTTCTGAATCCCCCTGGAATTCTATGAAGGGATTCTTCTGTATGTACTGTAGGCCCGCTGGAGATGGGGATGCAATTGCCCAACCCATGCGGGGGGGTTTGCTCTTTTTTTCTTCTTCGTTGCTTTGCTTTAAATGTTCTAGTAAGAACTGGTGGCAGATTGCACAATGAAGATGCAGCAGTTTCTGATGACTGTGCTTCACATGTAAGCCTTTCACAATATCCCTGAGAGGACTGCCGCACAATAAGAAGTCAGGAGGAACAGAGCTCAGTTGACTGCATCTTCCACAAATGTAAAAGTCAACCTGCTACGTCACTGTCGTCAGAATCACCCCTGCACTCTCACTGTCAATCCCAGCTGGGATGATTGAAGGAGCTCTGTGATTTGCCTCTGATCAGTTGCTTTTCCCGCCGTCTTCTGTGCAGCCAGCAGAGGAACCGCCTCCATCGTGTCAGAGGTCATGATGTACGTGTCCATCATCGGCCTGCAGGTCTGGCTCCTCATAGAGATGATCTACTGCTACAGGAAGATATCGGCGGCCGGGGAAGAAGCGCTACGAGAAGCAGCGTGAGCATTGTTGTTGTTTGTTCGTCGATGCACGTGAGCTCGTGGAAATGTGCAAAGTCTGAAAAGTGATTCTTTGAAAAGTGTGCATTTCACCATGACTGCTGCTTCATTCATGTCCCATCTCTCTCCCCTATAGTTCACCTGTCCTCTTGTTCTCTCCTTCATTTAAAAAGATCATCACTGTTTACGTGTTTGTGCGTTTTCATTGTGTCTCTTTGTCCACCGTCCACCGCTCCATCTGTCTTCTTGTCGTGTTTTCGTCTTGTGCGTCCCGTCATGTCATCCTCCTCCCTAGTCAAAACCAAAACCAAACTCTCCCTCCTGTAAGTCAAAAAAAAAGAGAACAGAAACAAAGACCTGTTATACCTGTGTTGTTATATTTTGACATTTTTTTAATCACGACACTGTGATTGATACTAAAAATAATTTGTCTTTTCTTTTTTTTCGTTTACTTCCAGAAATGCTGAGTATTTAGCGATCGCCTCTGAAAGTAAAGACAACTGTGCAGGGGTGCAGGTCGGAGAATAGCACAGGTGCGTTGTGGTCTTGCAATGAAAATGCATAATAATAATAATAATCAAGCAAAAATCCAATGTGAAATATCTACTATTTAATAAAGTGCTACGGTCTTATTCTCTAAAGCTGTTTTCAGACGTGAACTATGGAAAATGTCTGAAATAAAATTGGGTTTGGACATTTTCCGGAGTTTTGGCGTTCACGTATTGAGTGAATCTTCACAAAATTTTCCTGATGTATTCGCACATGGGCTCTCACCGAAAAATTGTCTAAGGGGGTTGGCAGGAAAAGTTCCAGAAATCCTCCGGTGCAGCATTTTCGGACAGTTGTGTTCTCAAACACAGCCTCTCTGGAAAAGTTCTTGAAAATGTCCAGACTTCGGCGCATGTCTGAAAGCAGCTTTATTAGAAACACAGATAATGAAATGACCTTAATAAAATAAATCCATGATGAATATGTGACAGTAAATCCATACCCGTGTTCTTGTCTTTACCTTCAGGCTTCTTCCATGGTCTGAAATCATCCGTCCACCCTCTGACCTGCATGAAGACAAACTGCGGAGAGAAAACTCCTCCTCACCTCTCGTCTCTGTTTCACCTTTTCCTTGACAAGCGTCAAAAAACGGTCGGACAAACAAAGAGAGCATGGAGCCAGCACTGTGTATAGTATTCTGCGCGCCTAAGCATGTCCTGCACTTATACGAAAAAAAACCCCATTATGCATTCATGAGACACATTGTCAATAGCACACTCGATACATACAGTATTTCTTAAAAAGCATATGTAGTCATGCGTTTATAGGACATGTAAGTGGTACTGTGTGGTTTCTGGTGGGTTGTAAACCGGAGGGTTTTTACCAAATCATCATCACCTAATGTATAAATAATGGGACACACAACATGTACGGTTTAAAGTGTTTATAAAATAGAAAGTGATGGATGGCGATAAACGGGGTCTTTCCAGTTGCTAGTTGTGCACTGAAATGTTACAATGTGCTAATAAAATCTGGGAAAATGCTCGAGGGCGGAGAAGTCGTCTGTTGATAAGTGATAAGGCGGATCGCCGGGTTGACGAGTGTAAAGGATGTCTGTGGTTACAGTACTGTGGCCCGGAGGTGCAAATCGCAACCACAAATGGGAAAATGCATCTAAAAAGGCAACGGGGAATCAAAAAACTGTTTTGATTTGTCGTATTTTGCCGTTGTTTTGTTATTTGCCATTTTCTTATTTCCGATTTGGCTGTGTTTTGCTGCTGTTTATGTTTTTCACTGTGTTTTGCTGTTGTTTTCTTATTTGTCAGTGTTTTGCCATTTGCCGTTTTGTGATTTGTCAATTTTCCCATTTGTCGCTGTGATTTGCTCTTCAGTGGCCACTGAAATAATGACAACAAATAAAACTTCAGATTGTGTATATTTTTTTAAATATATTTTAATGTAGTAGACACAATCACCATGTCCAAGCTTCTTGCTTTTACATGAAGAAAAAACTCTCCCTTAAACCTTTTTAGATTCACAGCACATTTAACTCACTCCCACAACCATTCATTCTATCAGGACAATTCAAATTCAATTTTAGAGGAATACTTCAACATTTTAGGGAAATACTGTAATTGAATTTCTGTCCAAAGGTTTGATGAGATGTAGCACTCTGAAGTCTCCACACTAAATCTGACGTTACAGCCAGCAGCAGGCAGATTTATCTGGCTCTGGCTCCAAGGTATTTATATCCTTATCTAAATATACATTACAAAAATGTTGAAATATTCCTTCTGAGAACCTTTTCCTGGAGTCACACCTCTCAATCAAAACCTGAATCCCACTACAGTTGTAACACGCAGTCCGTGCCCGGGTACCGAGGCAGGTTGAGCTGGTACTTCCTCTCCAGGCCGGGCGGCACGAAGCGACCTCCGAGGAAGTGGTACCGCCCTCGGAACAAGGAGGCGGACTTCTTGGGAGCAGTGAGGGAGATGAGCATGTCGGGCTGGAGGCCGTCGACGCTGCCCTGCTCCACATCCCAGCCTTAGGAAAAACAAAACACACAAACACACAAAACAATGTCACAATACAGGCGATGCACGAAAGACTATGATCGTAAAAACAGATTTTTACGATGACGACTTTGTTTTATGTGGGATGATACCAACCATCAGATCGGTGCGTCTAATAACAACGAGACTGAGGGATTTCTTTGAGAAAGAGCCTGCGACGACATTCAGGTTCACATTAATTATCCTGTTAAGATATTATTATTCGTCATCTCCGCGTGACGTGCCGAGTGTGTGAGGTGAGGACTGACCCGAGGGGATGTCGATGCTCGCTATGGGGGCCGTGGTCTTCTTCAGCACGTCCAAGATGGAACCGAAAGGCTCGCGCACGGCCCCCTTGAAACTGAAGCCGAAGATGGCGTCGATCACTAGGTTGTAAGCCTCGTCGATCACTTTGGCCTGATGAGATAAGTGTACACGGAGAAATCAATGGGTTTTGTTTACGCCCGTTCCAAAGAGGGAGTACAAGTATAAAAACAGTTTTAATCACTTTTATCAGTGACTGTGTTGTCTGCTGCAATAAAAAAAATAATTCTAAACTATTTTTCCCACAGTGACCATTAAGGCATCACCTGGTCTAATCAGAGACGCCATTTAGTGTAATCTAATACAACTCAGTACTCAGACAGCTGCAAATACAATGCACATTGATAAACACAATTGGTAGAAGCTGCTGGATTATTGATTAACACCAAACCTCAGGCATCTCAGTCAGGAACGGGATCTCCATCTTCTGGCACTGTGTTGTCAGGCCCTGGAACAGCGGCTTGTTTGGCCGCTTCGGGTACAGGACGGTCGGCTCGTAACCCTGCACGTCGAAAACAATACATGACAGAAACTCACTATATATACCAAAAGAGCGTGTGTTAAAACGTGTGTTTGGTATGAAAAATTATTCACAAAAATATGCAAATTAAATAGGAACTGCTGTGGAAAAATAAATGTAGTATAAGGTCAAATATTTTTTGTCTGAAATGTATGATGAAGTTTATAGTACCATAAAATGGAGATAATGAAGTACAAGTACCTCAAACAGTACTTAAATACAGTACTACAGCAGGACAGTATCTTACTGTGACACAAGTGTAGGAGACTCACAAAGAGCTTAAGGTGCCTGGCCGCGACCAGACCGTCGCCTCCGTTGTTACCTGGTCCACAGATCACCAGCAGAGAAGGTCGGGCCTTGACCAGAGACGTGACTGGATACGCCTGCAGAGGGGAAAACCTACTCATGAGTCATGAGTCAGCACCTTTCAGAAGTAGCTGCTGATCAGTTTTTTTTGTTGTTGAAGGACTCATCGTGCAGATTTACATTCAAAATAAGACTCTTGCTTGAGCTCTCACCCGTGTGACGGCTGTGGCACAGCTGAGTCCAGCCAGCTCCATCAGCTGGTCCACGCTGAAGCCGTACTCACTGAAGAGCTCCTCGTCGATGTGCTGCGCCTCCTCCTGCCTGTGGACCATCGACAGCTCAGTGAGGGACGAACACACACAAACAATCTATACTTGGTCTTTACTGTCTTTACAAAAACCTTTACCCGAGATATTTAACGGCGTGGGCCATGGTGGATGCCGGTCTGCTCCCGAAACAGTCCTCTCTGTGGTTGTCAGCAGCAGAGGGCAGCGGACATTTCCCCGTCTGAGCGAGGACTGCGGCGGCTCGAGAGGTCACCAGGACGCCGATCCCAAGCAGAGCTCGCACGCTCAACATCCAGAGGGGTCGCACCTGCTGGAGCATACAGACGAGAACACAGAGATCTGAAGTGAGCTGAACAACAAGGAACTTTAACAGCTGCTTTCATCACTGGCAAACATTTTTTCTTTGCTCCCTCCATCCACCTGCAGACTTTTTTTTGGTCAACAATCCCTGAAAGGAGATTTGAACTCGAGTCATCCCAGCTGCTCTCAGCTGCTGCTCAGAATACGCTTCTAAGGAAATGTGATGACACACACATGTTCTCAAAAATAGTCTGTTAATAATATTAACATAACTTGTCTTTCTGAATTCTGGCAGGGTTAAATGAACCTGGATCACTTATTGAAATGGTCACGAATGGCGGCAACAACTTGCAACAGTGATCTTTGAGATCAATCGATTCATTGGTCAGACAATAAGAATATTATGAAAAATTAATTTTTCAGAAACCAAAACTTAAATTGTTTCTTTCTGGCTGGTGGATTGAAGGTTTGTAAAACTGAATAATAAGCTGATTGATAAATTCATAATTTAAGTGATTGATCAACAGCTTCTCCCGTGAGGATTCGCAACTTTGACATTTCTCAGACCAGAGATCCATTATTTGATAATGAAAATAATGTTTATCTACAGCCAAACGAGACAAAATGTTTCAGCTATTCACTAAATGTTAGAAAGTCTCTCCTGAAAACAAACCCAACACACAACTCACGGGTCAATAATCAGCTGATCGACGAGTTAGAGGAGCCGCGTACTGTCAATTACTTCCGGGTGTGGACAAAAAAAACATTTTAAAAAATAATTTCAAAATGAAAGTCTGACGTCTGGCGGAATCAATGTCCAAGGTTATAGATAGTGTAAATGACCCCAAGATACAGGTTAAGATTATAGTGTATTTGTTGATGTATTGTATTTGCTCTTATTTTTTACTTTATTTGCTCTTATTTGTGGTAAAATAACTGAATGGTTGTTGTTCCTGTGAAAGCGGAAGTTTACTTTGAAGGGGGACGGTGTGACGAACAGGAAATAGACATTTCAAAACAAAGCGGTGCAGAAAACATAACACGGAACTTTAGAAGAGTTAAGAAGTGATGAAGATAAACGGAGGAAGTAAGATAACTGGATATTATCTCCACCCGAGTGTAGCAACAAGGTTTGTTAGTCCCATTTTTTTGTATCTTATAATTTGGTGACTTGAACTTATTTTGTAGCTTTCTGGTGTTAACAGTTCTGTATTAAGCTAATAATATATTTTGCTAGTAATATTTAGCTATTTAAGCATTTTCCTAATGTCTTACGTTGGTCTATTGACCTGCAACAAAAATTAATAAACGACACTGGTAAGCCACAAATAAAGTAATGCCCTTATTGTGGAAATTCAGAGAGGTGTCACGTGTTTCCGCAGCCGCTCGCCAACTTGGAAATACTGCACATAAATATTTATAAAAAATAATAACAAATTCCTACGTTTAAAATCTTATTTGATTAAACTTATTAAAGTAAACCAAAATAAATGGAGCGAAGCATCATAGAATGGACAGTTGTTAATATTGTTGAAAATATTCATCCCTGCTTTCTCTTGTTTTTAATGAATGAGGTTGTTTTTATGTATTTATATGAATGGAGACAATAATCTGAAGTAAACACGACAAGTAAAAACAGATTTCTGAAAACATGTTTATTAATATCATCAAAAAATTCAACAATATCCTGTGGATTTGTTGCATGGTTGGGGTCAATTTACTTGAGAAAAACTTTACTCAAAAATAAGTGAGTTCACTTGAATTCACTGCAGCCCTGCTGCGTCGGTACGTTAAGGAAACATAATGAAAATCTTATTCAACCATTAATATCCAACAGCTACAGTAGCTGTGAATATCACTTACCACTCATTTACCTGTAGCCATTTTATTTTTAGAATAAATTTGCCCAAACATTTTTATGTAAGCTCTTAAAATGTTAAAATAGCTAGTTCTTCTTTAACTGACAGGTGGAAAACTTCCAATTCTTAATGTCACCAATACAAATAAAAAATGTCTGCTTACATCACCATTTCAATTCAAGAAAATAAATCATATGCATGCCTATGTACATTATAAAAAAAAGCAGTATAAAGTTTTATTGCATACAGTATCTTGAAAAAAAACTATTCAAACATACAGGGACTGAACTTTTCAAAACTACAACTAAAGTAACTGAAGAACTAAATAACAAAAAAACTAACTGGGTGTTTCAACATGGATCCAGGGGCTCACATGATTGGACAGCTCTCCACCCTGGCCCCAGTCTGAGAGAAAGAAAATCAGCAAAGTTAATGAAGTTAATAATAATCACACAACGTAAATATCTTGATTTTCATTGACAGGAAAGACACTCATGGATTTATTTGCTGTAAGTCACACATCAGGTGTGCTGCATTACACCCACCTTGCGAGGAGTGCTGCTGCTGAACACATAGGAGTGTGGCATCAGCCCCTCGGAGAAGCCGCCGCCGCCGCTGCTGCGGAAGGAGCGGGAGGCCGAGCTCACGGAGCAGTGGCCCGATTTGTCTGAGGGAAGTCCGCAGGAGCCGCAGACCACGGTCCGGCTCCGCAGGTTGTACTCACTGTCCCCGCAAGTGCTGTGAGCCACCTGTTGAGGCAGAATGGACGGACACAGATAGTTGTCAACAACTGATTGATAAATCAATTGGCTGATAATATATATATATATATATATATATATATATATATATATATATATATAATCAATGAATCATTTTGGGATGTTTTTCAAGCAAAAATGCCAAATATTCCCAAATTGTGGATTTGAATATGCATCTTTTCTCTCTGGGAAATTGTGAGTTATTTTTCAATTTTGTTTCACAAAATAAATAAGACACGAACTTGATTAATTGAGAAAAAAAAATCATAAAGATGTAATCCATAATTTAAATAATTCATGAGGGATTGGTCTTTTTTGCTACCATTGATATTTGATTGACATGCGTAAACACAGGATGTTATCAGTATAATTTCTCTCACCATGTCATCGTCCTCATCTTCAAACTGTGTGCGGGTGACTTTCCTCATTGCCATTTCCTGGAAGAAGAAAAAATGACTATAGTGTTTATTTGCAATTTGAAAACTGTGGCCATAATTCATGCAATCATATGTACTTCATGCGCTTTTAATAAAGTGTCTTCCAGTCAGAGCTGTAAACTCGATGTACCTCTCCATTGGCGTTGATCAGAGTGGTCTGGAACGAGTCTCCGGTGCCCCAGGACGGCTGAGTCTTCCACAGCAGGTCAGAGGGAGGATTGTGGGCTCTGCCGGAGCCAGAGGCCCAGATCTGAAAAATTTGGTATCAGGTAAGATATCTCTGTGTTTAGCCAGATCTGTCTGGCGATCGTGATGAGTGAAGGTGCTGCTCACCGTGACCCTCTGCCCGGCCTTCAGGGTGAATTTAGCCGGGAACTTGAAGCTGATTGCTGCACCCGATCCCACCTGCCGCTTCACCTGCCAACTCCCTAAATTCTGATCCTGCAGGAGCAAGTCGAGGGTTGGATTTAATAGTCAGCTGTTCTCTTCTATTGTCTCAAAACGTTCTTTGCGCCTTACGCATATCTTCTCACCTCGTCTGCCTTGTTGCCGAGTCGGACGTATTTCCCGTCCAGGTCCACCTCGTCCACGGTGACCCGTCCGCTGGCCGACGCCTGCTGGGTGATGCGAGTGCGAGCCACGGCCCCCCCGGCGAAGCTGGACGCCTCGCTGTCGGTGTCGTTGGGCCGGCGCCTCTTGGCGGGCGAGGTCTGGGCGCTGCAGTGGACTGTGCGGGAGTGAGCTGCCGCCGCCGAGGCGGAGGAACGACTCCCCGCCACTTTGGTGGGAGGAGGGCTGGGGGACAGCCGCAGCCTGCAGAGAAGAAAAAAAACGATGCGGGGTTTTAACTGGATGACTGACAACTGCAATCTGTTGCAGCAAAACACTGATTGTGTACCTCTGCTCCTCTCCCTCCAGCAGCTTCCTGTAGGCACATATCTCCATATCCAGAGCCAGCTTGACATCCAGGAGCTCCTGGTACTCGTCCAGCTGCTGCTGCATCCGCTGCCTCATCTCGGCCATCTCCCTCTCTTTGTCTCCCAGCAGGCGCCGCGTGGTGTCCCGCTCCCGGGACAGCGCGTCCTCCAGGTCCCTCACCTTCGCCTCGCGGGCCGCCAGCTGGATCACACAGGACAGGACTGGAGAGTCACTCACACGCCGTCATGATCGAGAAACGTGCAGTATCATTTTCAAAGATGGATGTGAAAAAAAGCTTTGAGTGAGCTTATGTACTGTTTATTAGTGATAGCTATGATCACAGTTGACCAAAAATGGTCAGAAGTGTGAAGCAAGTGTCAGAAAAGTAATAATCAGCAAGAAAACTGAAGCAAAAAACTTGAAACTCATTGAATTTGGTGCAAAAAGGGCAAAAAATTACAAACATAAACGTCTTTTTTTTAAATGGCGAATCAATTTTAAAAATCTTAATGTCGTGCACTGTGTTAACGGTTCTTTAACGCGAATTCGAGTAAGGTTTTGTTTTTGGTTTGCTAGGAAAATGTCCCATTATGTGACTTTTGGCTATAGATCCTATAGATTACGAGTCTGATGACGGCAGTGCAAGTTAGGTCTAAGATACGCGTCTCGAGTCTGGAGTGATGACGGGACCCACGAGTGTGAGCCGTTTTGTGCATGATAACCTGTTTCTGCAGCTGGCTGAGCTGAGCCGACATGGACTCCAGGCGGATTCGGGTCTGCTGCAGCTCCTCGTGCGCCGCTCCCACCAGGTGGCTGCTCCTGTCCGCCGACTGACGGGCACAGTCCAGCTGACGGAGGGAAACGGTAAAGGTTGAATTGTCGTTCCCATCTTGCCTCGTCTTCATCCGTTTGTGAAACTTGTACCCAGCAGGCCTACCTTGTTATTGTAGGTCTTCTCGATCTCGTCCTTGTACATTTTGATCTGCAGTTCGTGCTGGCTACGCATTTCCACCAGCGCCTCAGCCAGCTTGCTCTCAAACTCCTCCTGGCGCCCGCTGTCCAACTCCACCATGCGAGACTCATGGCGCCGTTTGGTCTCCCGCAGTTCCTGTCGGGAGATTTAACCGGCCCCAAAAATGAATTCACTATGAAAGTTTGAAACTGACAGATGCTTTGTTCAAATGATTCATTGGCGCTGAGCTTTTTCTCACTCTGACCTCAGAGTGCAGGTTCCTCTGGAACTCGAGCTCCTCTTTCAGGGTCTGGATGCGATTCTCTCCGTCCACTCTCCTCAGCATCTCGTCCTGCAGCTGCTTCCTTGCATCGCTCAAGCTGGTGTCCAGCTGAGGGGGAGCCATGCACAAACATAAATACACTGCATTTACTGCATATTTTTGCCTCGCCACACGGTGTTTATTAGTGGGCAGGCGAGTGGGACGAACTGTCCTTTAGTCAAATCCTCTGAAATTGTCTGCTCGAGTGGCCATGCCTGCTGGACTCAGCCAAAGAAACTCTTAAGATTTATTTTTAGACTTTATTTGCGCTTGAGAAAATTGTAGAAGTCCTGTGGGCCTTTCAAAAAAAACCAACCCAGGTTTGTAACTATGTCCCCCGAGAAGCCAAAGGGGAAAACAAACTGGGCACAGTAGGGCTGACTGCAAAAAAAAGAGATTGAGCCCAGATGTGTTTCCACACGAGTTTTTTAAGTGAGCGTGGGTTTGACTTTACCTTGGCAACCTGGGCCTTCAGGTCCCTGTTCTCCACGTCGAGGTTGCGCTTCTCTCCCAGAGCCGTGGTCAAAGACGCATCCTTGGAGTTCAGCAGCGCCTCCAGGTCTTTGAGCCTCTGCAGCGCCGCCGACAATTCGGACTCCTTTTTGGTGTTCCTGTGCAGGCGGAGATGAGTCAGGTGTATTTTTTTAATAGTGATAGAGGATATTGCAGACAATTGGAGGGGGGTAGATATTCATTTTGCTCCGGAACTTAAGAGCCAAGTGGAAACCGAATTACTACAGTTTCCTTTACGCAGTCTAATGAAACGAATGCGAGCTATTTTTGAATGAGGATGTAGGCTGGATGAAACGGGAGACAGGGGAAAGACCTCGGCGCGTATGACTCATAGACCACAGCGATCTCCGTCCACTCCTGTGTGTCTTCGTGGCCACAAAGCCACAGGCGTTGGTGTTGGGCTGAGATGCTGCCATGGCAACGGGCTTGGCTTTGCCAAACACACATTGGCCACCGTCTCAATATTTATGGAAAAAGCAATGGAAGGCGAGAGCGGAGCCTTTCTAAATACTGCCACGTATTGTGTGTGTGTATAATGATTACCTTGGGTGAAGGAGGAAGAAGAAGCTGGGGAAAGAGTTAGTCATCGAGCTCTGGATGTGGCGGCACGGGAAGGAGGAGTTGGACAAGTCCAACGTCAAACAGTGAGCAATGGGGAGGGCATGCTGAAAGCTAGGGAGTGGCCGCATGCAGCAGGGAGACACGGCCACGTAAAGCCCGAGGCAGCAGTCTTGCAAGCATTTGTTATGAGGAGCTAATGAGTTACTGTATCTTCGCTGCTGGTAATTACACGTGGAGCTATTTTTTTTCACGTTAACACTGCAATCACAAGCGCTTAACGGGACGAATGGATGCTGAAAAGAATTTGGTCCAAGTAGGGGAAACCCCCCGAGCGCGTTCATGTTCATCAGATAAACAGACTATCAGGATCAAGGGTTCTTCTTTTCATTATTTATTTTTCGACCAAACGCCGTTATAATCTTTGGGAAAAGAGGCGACCGTTTGTTTTCTCTGTTGTGTCTTTCTCCCTTGACAACTACATTTATATTGTGGACCTGAAGTAGTTTCCTAGAAAGTTTTGGCCCTTTTTGACCACGTGACTGTGTGGCTATAAACAGCAGCCATTTTGGCCACGAGGGGCGATAAGCATGTGTGAGAGGTAGAAAAAGACGTGAGTCAGACGCAACGAAACGACTGTAATTGAGTTACACAACAATATGTGTGGAATGTTTGCTAAAATTAGCCTCATCGGTCGTAACCAGACCAAGTGACGCTGTATCATCAAATTACTTAAAGGGGCCCTATGTTGATACATATCCAACCGTTAGCATTAAAAGCTGTTGACTTAACAGTCAAGTGAGGATGAAAGTTAATTCCTCTACTCGCCAAGACTCGTCTCCAGTGGTGGAGAGCTCTCGGCTCTCGTTTTTGCCAAATATTTCTATCACTCCCTCGTTTGAACTGCAATTAAAGTTAGCATGGCGTTAGCAGTTAGCACGTAAGCAGTAAGATCTCCACCACCCGCTCCCCGAAAGAAACCATTTTAAATTGAAGATAGGACTTATATATAGAGCACCTTTAATGTATTGAATATATATTGAATATTGTCGTGAAGGCTTTAATTGTAAATAAAGTACATTTAACAACACGCAGGAGTGGTTTTAAGGAATTCAGGGCCCCTAACATGATGGGGCACCCTTTAAAAACCAGCCCCCTCCCCAACCCACCCTACTTCATATCATCAAGAACAAATATTAAGTAGGATATAAAAATGGAGTATATTCCTTCTTTTCTCTCCACATGCACACACAGCAGACAATGTTGGAGACGGGATCAGATTCCGATTCGGACCAGAGGAGTGAACTTGAACCCACCTGGCTTTCAGCTCCTTGTAGTCCTCTCTCACCTTGCCCAGCTCCAGCTGCAGGCGGGCTCGCTCTTTGGCCACGGAGTCCAGGGTCTGGCGGGCGTCGGCCAGCTCGGCCTCGTAGGCGGCCTTCAGGCCGGTCAGCTCACGGCTGACCTCCGTCTCGGACTCGGTGATGCGCAGGCGCAGGCCGGCATTCTCGGCCTCCAGCGAGCGGACCTTGTCGATGTACACGGCCAGGCGGTCGTTGAGGTTGCACAGGTCCTCCTTCTCCTGGAGCCGGGTGATGCGGTTGGGGGACAGTGGTGTGTTTGCACCTCGCGGAGTGTTTTTGGGTGTCGCCATTGCACCTATGTGTTACTGTTGCAGAGGCAAATATGATTATATGCCTTCTCTAGATCAAGCACAATAAATGTACAGGATTTTGTTAAATTTGAGCAAATACTAGACTTTTACGAGACTTAATTATGAGGGGGGCAAAAGTTGTTCACGCAGTTCAGTCTGCAAATCATCATTCAACATTCAACACTGTTATTATAATATAAATCTTAACGCAACAAATTCGCGACGGCAAATTGAAAGGTTGTAAGGGCAAAGATCAGTCAAAGACATGGGCGGCGTCATCGACTCCACCCAAAAAAGTAATGTTCTTGCACAAAAGACGCCTTTCAAAGTTTGTACAGGAACTTTTACCTTTTGGAAGCTGGTGACGGGAAGAGAAAAAACTCTGCTCCTGATACGTTGCAGCTTGTCTGGTAATCTTCTTTGTCCTCTTGCGATCACAGCGTCTGCCTTCGTTCTCCGAACAGTGTTCAGTCTGTCAGGCTGTCGGCAAACTCATCTGTGAGTGAGTGCCCATGTAGGAAAGAATGAGCTGGGAGGAGAGAGGTTGGCCTCAAGTTTGGCAACAGTGGTAGTTCACCTCTCTCTCTCTCTCTCTCTCTTTCTCCATCTTTTTTCTGGCGGCGCAGTCTGAATGAATGAGTCACCCTCAACTCAAAGAAATGCACACGCCATGTGATGCAGGCAAGGGGAAATTTTTAGCAGAGCTGTTGGTTGAGAGTTGACTTCAAGCCATTTACAGTATTTGACTCAAACCAGGCGGCTCATTCTTCACTAGGAAGTTAAAGTTGCACAAGAGATTTGAGACTTTTCTTCATTTCTGTAAGCCTTATGTTCAATCCTTTTAACTGATGTTTTGATTATCCCCCTCACTGCTGTAACAGTAATTTCCCCCCACAGTGGGACTGACAAAGGATCATCTTAACAGTTTTTTTCTATTTCAAACTATTCTAAAAATATTTAATATCTTAATCCCCATCGGTACAAAATCACACTGTGGGGATCCTAAAGTTTCCAAAGATCTAACACAGTTGTCCCCTCTGGAAATGAAACACATGACACTATTTAAAAAAAACCATTTAGTTCAATATTCATCATTTTACTCAGATACTGGTTTTCGTCTGCAAACTTACTGATTATGAATTTGTTTGCTGCTTGATGTGACATGTAAGTAATTAAAAAAACTGTCAAGAGGCAGCCTCAGATAACAACATGGATAATTATTAAAATTTATACAGGTACAGTACTGAGGCACCCCATCCCAAACTTTTTTCAAATGAGGCAATATACAGTATGCTTGTGACCCCAAAACCGCCAGTCATGCCCTT
Organism: Scophthalmus maximus; assembly: GCF_022379125.1. NCBI lineage: Eukaryota > Metazoa > Chordata > Actinopteri > Pleuronectiformes > Scophthalmidae > Scophthalmus > Scophthalmus maximus. Next base: position 12,059,944 of record NC_061536.1, on the reverse strand, counting down.
TTGCTTGGGTGTGGTTATTCCTCTGTATATAGTTTCATGTATAAATATGGATTCACTGACAATTGTCACGCCTTTATTGGAGAGTTGACAACTAAGACATAAGTGAGACATGAAGAGCATTTTTATTTATTTATGACACGCATTTCGAGAAAACTTTGTAATTGTGTGTAACAGGCTGCTTGGTGCTTGTGAGAATGATTTCCCACACTTGTTATTTGCTCGTTGCGTCCTAGTCTATATAAATATATCATATTGTAAGGATTTTCTGGTGGTAACAAAGTAACTTTCTCTTCTTTAATGCAAACTATCAAATGAGGCGATGAATTCACGATTTTATTTTCCAGCTTTGTGTGCAGCAGCTGCTCTTCTTCGTGCAGTCATGGAAAATATCCCTGTGACACACAACGACAACGTTAGTTGTGAATTTAATAAAACATTCAGTGGATGAATGCTGTTCTGCTCGCAGTCGAGTTTTCTGCTGACAGACGCCCCCTAGTGGCTGGGTTTAAAAAAAAAAAATGGCTGCAGAAAAAATACAACACATGCTTTCCGGCTCTCTTCCAACTCCAACCCTGCTGCAGCCCTTTCTATCCTGTTTTGTATATGTTTTTTGTTTTTTTTGCAAGAGTGAAACCCTCTTGTAGCTGTCGAACACGACGATAATAAAACCGTGAATTACGAGCAGCGCGTGTTTGCAGCAGCAGCACAGGGCTCGTCTTGTCATGTGGTTTGTGGGAAAACCCGTATTGGATCTCTGGTTGGTCACCTGGGCCAAGAACCTGAAAGAAAAAAAAAATGTTGTGCCATTGTGGAGCTGATTGTCAGCGTGTGTGTGTGTGTGTGTGAGGGCAGATGGTGAAGAGTTGGATTTGATTGGCAGGGAATACATTTACGTATATGAATGTGCATAACACTGTCCAAGAAGTGGAGGCAACTGACGCGACGCGCGTATGGACGTTTTTACGCATGGAAAGACGAGAGTCCGTCTCTAGCCACCGAACACTGTCGCGTGAATACCGGATGACAATAACACGCGACATTATTTTTTTTTCTTTTAATGAAACACGAAGAAGGAGCTCTTGTGAAACCCCCCGTCGCACTGTGATGAAAAACGTGCAGAAAGTAGTCCACTCCGTGTCTTGTCGGGCGCATGGCTCAGCCCCGCAGCTTTGCGCGGATGAACAGCAGCTGTGCGCCGCGGAGCAACAGAAAGGGAAAACAAAAAAACAAAAAAAAAACAGGGGCAGCAAAAAAAAAAAACCCAACACACGAAGATTTCTAGCGGATTGTTTAAAAATAACAATCTTCCATCCGTACATCCACGCGTAAAGTCGGAGCGCGATCGCCGGCGGAGCTGCGTAATCACCCGGACTTGGTTTTTTTTTCTCTCTCTTTTCCGCACAGACGCAGACGGATCCGTCCCGCTCCTGCTCCGCAGCGGGCCTCCATTTTAGCTTCTTTGCCCCGGCCGCCGCCGCCTCACGTGTCCCGGACTGTCTTCCTCACATGACCCGTGTGTTTGTCCCCGTGATCGGCGCTTCCATCTGCGTAAATCCGTGTCGTGGAACACCGGCGTCTCCCTCCCTCTCTGTCTGTCTCTCTCACGCGCGCGCGCACAGCCGCAGGACGAACCTTCATGGATATGCTGGAGCAGAGTCTGGACAGCTCGGCGAGGTGAGACACATCTTGCTGGCCCCCGCTTTCTCCCCCCCCCATCTCTCTCTCCTGTGTTCAACAACAAGCTCCGGACACTTTATAACATCTGTGTGTGTGTGTGTGTGTGTGTATGTATACGTTGTGTTTGGACCAGGGGCCGTTTGCAGGAGGCCGATCAGTGAGGACGTTTTGTGCAGAAATTGCCAAAATCACACCGCAAAATATGAATCAAATGCAAATGCACAGCAGCACTTTGTGTCTATATTCAGATTTAATACAGTTGCACTCTGACAGCGTTTTATTCCTCGTGCAGCTCTTTTAGGATTAGAATGTGTGTGTGTGTGTGTTTTGTGTGTGTGTTACATGTATGACTATTACATTACAAGTTTGTCTTTCCTTGGGCAGCAAATCTAAACACACACACACACACACACACACACACACACTTAAGTTGTAGTCGTCAGTTAATTGTAATTTTTCCTGTTGTTGTTGTAAGTTGCAAAAAAATCCTGCACGTCAATCATGTTCCACTTTTATTTATGTCTCATTCATCATCATCTAGTTCCTCGTGTCACCGCCCGGGGGCGCTCTTCACCCACAACTCATTATGACAGCTCGCTCTGCAACTAACGATTATTTTCATAGTCAATTAATCTCTTGATTTATTCTTCTTGATTAATCGATCAGTTGTTTGGAAAAATGTGGATCGGGTTTCCCCAAATGCCCAAGAAGAGGTTTTGTTTTGTCCGCACACCAAAGATATTCAGTTTACTGACAGCATGGGGCAAAAAAAACCCAGAAAATATTCACATGTAAGAAGCTGAAATCAGAGAATTTTGAAGCAAAAAACTGCTTGAACTGATTAATCGATTATCAAAATAGTTGCCGATTAATTTAGTTGATGATTAGCAGTTTCATCTGCATGCATTATACGCCGACGACGATACAAGTTTTCTTGTTTCTGAGAATCGTGTTATTGAAATTGACTCACTGTTCCTCTGTATGTTTGTTTTTTGTTTGTAGTCACGACAAACAGGATTCAGAAGAGGTGGTGCAGTTGCAGGAAGGTGAGAAGCTCGTTACATCGTACACCAGAAAAATGAAGCAAAAAAAAAGAGAGTATTTTGTGAAAATGAGAAATAATATCGATCAAAAAATTCCTCTGCAGCCACTCATCACATCTGTCAGTTTTTTTAACAGTTCTGTCTCGGTTCAACGTCCCAGATTTGAGACATGTTGACCTGTGTGTTGCAGGAGAGGCGGTGGGGGCGGAGGAGCAGACTGCAGTGACCATCACCGGTGTCCCGCAGGCGGCGTTCGGTGACCACAATGTGCAGTACCAGTTTCGTACGGAGAGCAGTGGAGGACAGGTGAGCACGGAGAGAATCCTCTCCTCCCCCCAAATCCTGCAAAACGACAGCCTATGCTGGTTTCCTATAAAAGCCTCAGTGTGATCCCTCCTCTGACCCTCTGCTCTGTCCTCAGGTGACCTATCGCGTGGTCCAGGTGACCGACGATCAGTTAGAAGCGACGGCCGACGGGACCGGAGCCGTAAGCGTCGTCTCCACCGCAGCGTTTGCCGGAGCCCCTCAGGCCGTGGCACAGGTGAGTCAACAAACTGCGAGACTGAATACCCAATATATTATTCATTTGTATGATTTGTGTTTCCTGTTTGACCGGCTTGTCCCACGACTCTGCCTTATTTCGCCAGGCTGTGATCCAGAATCCTTTCAGTAACGGGGGCAGTCCTGTCGGGGAGACGGTGGGCGGAGAGACGCGCTTCGCTTATTTCCCCGCCGCCACTGTGAGCGATGGCACGGCCGTGTCGGTGCAGGCCACCGCCGACCCAACGATCACGCAGGCGGGAGGTGAGAAAACCGCGATTATTATATGTCAACCGACAAAACACGGAACCTAAATAGAAGCTACCAATGCACCTTATGTATATTTTCTACTTTTTCTAGACCTTCTATTTCTATTAGAAATGTATTTTTCCATCACCGAAGCATGTCTGTTTTTTTCCTTTTTAAATCCAGGTCAGTTTTACGTGATGATGAGCCCCCCCGAGGTGCTGCAGACGACGGCCCCTCGCACCATCGCGCCACGCACGCACACCTACACTGCGTGAGTATAACAACGCAGCGCATCCGCACCATTTGTGAAGTTGCCAAATCACCATAACTCTCGCCCACAGTGTTTGGTTTGCGTCTTAACCTCCACATTTTTCTCACACCTTGTCCCTGTGACTTCACAGTCTTCTTTCCCCTGTTTGGATCGATTCGTTTTGTCATTGTGTGTGCAAATGAACAAACCAAAAAACTATATCCATCATTTGAAAACATCCAACATCTGAAATCCACACTCTGTCCTACTTACCTGCCATCCCCAGAGACCTTGGTGAGAGCGAGATGTTGCAGCATGGCAGTACAAACTGGTGAGACTGAACCTTCACACACGACCCCACCATGCCCCCCATCATGTGTTGTACAGACAGACGTTCGGTTGGCTCACTGATCAGTCGTTAGCGTCCCGTGTACGGTGAATTATATGTCGACATGTTTAGATCACAGGCAGCTGTAGGCTAGTATTATCTTATGACTTAGAAAAACTAATGGTGCTCCTGGGCACTCCTCGTCAACCCCCCCAAAAAAATATGATAGCAATTAGTTATAGTTAGATTATTTGGGGGGATTAGTTCAGGTGTTTCTGATTCGGTTCAAATTGAAAATCTGCCATTTTATTCACAGTTTCTTGTCGCAGCGTCAAAGGTGTTTTCGCTGTGTCTTTACAGGAAGGTGGAGGGTCCACGGGCGCCCCGAGATGAGAGGCGAAGAGCACAGCACAACGAAGGCACGTGGTCACAGCTGTGAAAATAGACAAGACCGATCTAAATTGCATGTAAGTACATGTGGAGGTACATGATTCACGCTGAGTTTCTCTCTCTCTCTCTTCCTCTCTTCGCAGTGGAGAGAAGGAGAAGAGACAAGATTAACAACTGGATTGTCACGCTGTCAAAAATCATCCCCGACTGCAGCGTAGACAGCCGAGGCGGAGCGGTGAGTGTCGAAAAGGTGACTGATTCATGGCAGTTTCGTGTCTGTGATCTTCTTTTTTACTTACACCTTCACTTCAATTGCTTACATTCAGATCTTTCGACACATCTGTTTAACAAAGGGCACATCTGCTGTGTTTCTCAGAGTAAAGGAAGCATCCTGTACAAAGCCTGCGACTACATCCGAGAGCTGCGTCAGAGCAACCAGCAGCTGCAGGAGAGCTGCAAAGATGTGGATCGAGCCAAGATGGACAACGAGCTGCTTAGACAACAGGTTAACTTCACACACACACACACACACACACACACACACAAAGCCATAACTGTCTTTACCGATGTGTGCTCTCAGCCCGAATTAGAGTATTAACCTTTTTATTTTGACTAACGCAAAGTAAAAAAAATTGAGAGGAACGCCTACGAATGTGAGGTTGACCATTTAATTTGGTGAGCAGGAAAACATCTGGCCAGGGGAGCAACCGTCAGAAAAAGGAAAACCCTACCTTAGTTACCTGGAAGTTACATTTTTTATTAGCATCTATATGTATCACAGATAAATATTATTGTTTAGTTTTTTTATTACAAAAGTAAAACAGGTCAGGTCGTATAGGATTTACTGTAATTACCTGTTTCCAATTTGTCAAGAGCGTTAACATCAACTTCCAACTCTTGATTACAATTTAAACAAGTATGAGAACTTAAAATAACACCAATAAAATAATCCACCATTCAAGGTACATAAACCCAAACTGAAAGGATTTATACAGTATATAGTTGACACAAGCACTCTAGTTCTCCTTAGTATCGTACCATGCATGACATGAATATGACGATCGCGAGTACTGTAAAATTCAAAGTTCCAGTACATTAATATACACATAGTGAGTTGAAATTGTACTTGCATCATTGCTGTTCTTCCCATGTCTAACTGTGTGTGTCGTGGTTTTTCCAGATTGAGGAGCTGAAGAACGACAATGCGCTGCTCCGAGCGCAGCTACAGCAGCACGGCGTAGAAGTCAACGGAGATGCAACACCACAGTAATGGTGGACTGGACATTGTGCAACAACACACACACACACACACACACGCACACACACGCACACGCACACGCACATGCACACACGCACGCAGTGTCGCATCCTCCCATCCACCTGAACAATACCAGGAGAGGACGTACTATGAAAAGACAATTTTCCGTCTGAAATTGGACCTGGGGAAAACCACGCACGGGGTTTCGAGAAGAAACCCTGAAGGACTGCAAACTGACGACGCCTCTTCCACCTCCTGCAGTGTACAAGCTGAATTGCTCTCCTCCGAAATCTGTCGACCGTGTAGCTTCACTGAACCTCTCGCACCTCTTGCATCGAGGAAAGCGACCCTCCGCACAGCACCGCCACCACGCTTGCACCAAACCTTCTTCTTGCTTTAAATTATGAACCTGCCACAGAACATTTACTTTTACTGATTACACCTTTTTTTATTGTGCCACAAACTAATTCCCCCCTCCCACACTTTTTTGTTTCGTTCACATTTGCTACTGAATGTGACACGACTGATGAATCCCTTTTTACTTTTAATTCATCTTTAAGGAGTATACGCTGGTTTCTGTATTTACTCATCCCTCCAACAACAAACAATTACCCTGCAAATCATGTTGATGTTGATTGTGCACCATCACTGTCACTGGAACATGTATATGTAACACACATATTTGGTCCATGTGCAGTTTTCTGCCTCTTAACACTTGACACTCCAGGCACTGGGCATAGCTCACAAATGTAATAAACATAGACCAATGTCAGCAAATTCCCAAACTATTCTTTACATACAATCAAAAGTGAAACAGGCATATGCGGTGGTGTTTTTTTAATTTTACATTTTTTTTTAGTCCTAGGCCTTTAATAGGAGCCTGTTGGAGAATATAGGTGTTATAACATAGCTCAGGTAATTGGGATTGTGCACTGGCAAGTGGTTCCCAAACTCAATGAAGTCTTTACATTATGGAGAGTTTAGGTCTCTTGTGTCCCCCTCCCCTCTTCCATTAGGTGCAATGTACAGATGAATGAGAACATGGAGATGGTTTTCAACGTGTGAATCATTTTTAATGGGCATTAAAACATGGTTGGTTTGTGCATCTGCTTTTCTGTTTGGTTGTAATGCACTGAAACAGAGGTCATGTGAGGTCATGGCTTGAGACCAAGCCTCATTAGTCTTATTAGTTTTTTCCTATTTTTTTGTTGTTGCAAATATTCCCAAACTCTCTAAAGACTCTGGGATCTATCGCTGCTGAGGGGAAGACCAGACAACAGCCGTCGTCTTCAATGTGCTAAAGATAGTTAATTGGACGTGAGCGATGAGTCTTGTAACTAACCAGCTTTTTGTCTACACTGAAAGTCTCCACGGCTTGGACATATATATATAAATATATATAACCACTGGCATGACTAATTCTGATATTACAATAAAAACACAAGTGTGAGTGTTGTTTATTACAGAGGCTGTCTAGTGTTTTCAGGGGTCAAATGTTTTTATTTTTATTTTTACATCTCTCTATTTCCATATTTTGACTTTTAAATTAGCTACCGCTGGCCATTACTTAAAACCGGAAGCGAAATAGCATTTTAAGCTAGCTGCGATCATACGTCACGGGCCTTGCCGTCGCGTTCTGATGATCAAAGTCGGCGGTTGTCATGTTTGTTCTTTGACAATAAAGTTTTTTTTTTTTTAAAGAAGAAGAAGAAAAAAAGATAAAAGGTGGCTCGTTGCTAAGTGACGGGGGGGGGGGGGTTAGCTGTTGCTATAGGAAACGTTGGTCCACAGTAACCAGCAGCTGTTCGAACTTTCTAGATCTTTCCGGTGAGTGAAATATAAACGTTAAATATATTTAAAGTTGTTGTCGCGATATTTTACATTCAGCATCGTAAAACTAGTTTGAGGAACCTCAAGTTTTGGGAATAAGCTTCGGCAAGTGAGCCAATTTTTCTGTTCAGTTGTAACCTGGCGACGCTGTTGTTGCTTTTTTTGCTCTTTTTTCATATTCTTTATTTATTTTAAAATGTTAGTTATTAGTTTTTTTGCTCAAGTTGTTCATCTCAAGTTCGATATGTGAATCTATTCTTGTCCGTGCGAGATCAATTTCCCCTGAAGGGCTCTAACCTTCAACACCGGATATGCAAAATTCAAACGGCCAATGCTGCGTTCAAACTCATCATTTACATAAGCATGAAATGTGCATTTGTGTGAGTCACTAATAATGTAAAAAAAAGAAAAAGAAAAGGGAAATAAAATAATTTGCAGTCAGATAATTTAGTCAAATTCTATCATCCCCATACATCGATGCTGGCAATTTTCAGACTTTGCAATTATTATAATTAATGATTATATTTTAAATGTGTTTTTCATTTGAATGTATAAATGTTGTTATGTGATACAGCAGCTCTTTTGCTTCTGCATGAGTGTCACTGAAACTGCATGTTGCTGCAGCAGCAGCAGCAGCAGCAGCAGTAGGGATGTCTGCACTTCCTGCCAAGCCCGGCCTTCGCCTCGGCGTGCCAGAGTGGAACAGCAACAACCAGCTGCTGGCTGCCACGGCTCAACACGAGCGGAGCGTTTCCAACGTGATCCGACAAGAGGGCAGGTCGCTGCGCAACGAGACCAGCTGCCAGGTGGGTGTACTGGTGCATAAAAGCGAAGCAGTCGGTACTTCACTTCTCTCCACACTTCTTCGATCCTCCGCTCATTAATCATCTTGTTTCCTCTCTCTGCAGACCACCCACTACGAGAGTGACACCTCTCGCAAGTTGAGCGACCGGGTTTGGGATGTTGCTCGATGGAAGGGAGCATTGGCAAGCTGTGCGAAGAAAGTGGATGTCGAGATGGAGGCTCTGACCTTGGTGATTAACCGAAAAAAACATGTTCATAAAAGTACAAAGATGTCAGACCTATTTCTACTTTAACATCTGTGTGAATATGTTTGTGGGTGTTTTTCTTCTTTGAATCATAAAACGTAAAACTTCAAGATGTAAAAATGCACTGATAAACTTTTCTGTGTCGACGACAGTGCAAAGAGCAGGCCGAGCAGGCCTTGGCCGCGACCGCCGTTCCTCTGGAGGTCAGCGCCGAGTGTCTGGCGCTGAGGGACGGGCGCCGCGGGTACGAGCTGGTCATCGACCCCGTGGACGAGCAGCTGAGGAAAGAGGTGGAGCTGATCGGTCGAGTGCAGAAGGTTCTGCAGCAGCACATCGACACGGCCTTTGAACAGCTGTGGTAAGGGATGACGTGGTGTCATGTAAAATGTTGTAAAAGTTACGGAGGGAACTTCTTCTTCTTTTTTGTTTTTTGTTTTTGTCTCCGACCAACTCTGGTCTTGTTCCCAGCGTCTTGCAGGAGGCTCGGCATCAGCTGACCGCCGACCTCCAGAACAAGATGGACGCTCTTGACATCGATATGTCCTGCCTGTCACTCACGATAGAGTCACCTCAGATCTCGCTGAAGATCAACCCGACTCGCATACCGTCCGGGTAACCTTTTTTTTTTTTTTAACATTTTGCGATTAATATCCATCAACTAGCTTCCCTCGTTCAAGTGTGCGTCATGAGCTAAAATGTAGAAATGTGATTGTGCCATTGTTGTAGTTCCTGCACCCCCCTGGAGTGGGTCCAGTTCAGCCAGTATAATGTGGCCCGAGCCCAGGCGGCCATGCAGGTGTCCCAGCAGATGAGGGAGGACATGACTCTCACCAGAGCCCAGGTAGGTGTGATGTAACGACATCTGATTATTTCAAGTATGAATTTCTCATAGTAACTGCCGAAATAGCTCAGTTGGGGGAGCGTTAGACTGAAGATCTAAAGGTCCCTGGTTCGATCCCGGGTTTCGGCAGATATGGTCAGGACCAGTATTTTTCCGCTACAGGAAACCTTTCCTGCCATAAGACTTTACAACACCTCACCTCTGACCAATAGATCTATCTATCGATCTACTTGCACTAAGGTGCAAATAAGTTACCATGGCACTTACGGAGTTATCCTTTCTGGCAAAAACCCTTTAGCTCAAGACTAACTGTCTGATAATTTCCTGCACCAGTATTGCTCCAATCTCTGTAGTGAACAGACGCTGACAGGTAGTTGATTCTCCTTCTATTCCTCAGCTGCAGAATGAGTTGGAGACTCAGTGGAGCGCCACAGAGTTTGCTCTCCGCAAGCGCTATCACCGCGAGGAGCAGGCCCGCGACGAGCTGGAGTGGCAAATAAAAACTGTAAGACATCGTAAAATCTTATAACATCAGGTCCTACATCTTTTGATGTCTTTACTACAAGCTGGGCTCATTTGAGATGAAACCTGCAAGCGTTTGTGTTTGTCTGCAAAGACGGAAGATGAAATGACGGAAATGGAGAGCGACATCTACGGACTGGACGCAGACCTGCAGGCGAAGACGGCCTGCATGAAGCTGGCTCACACCAGACTGGAGAACAGGACCAGCAGACCCGGCATGGACCTGTGCAGAGACGAGGTTCTTAAACATCATTCATGTTTTATAGTGCGTAAAATACTGAATATTGGCAGGAGCAGTAAAATACCAGACGCTTCCTCTGTTTGTTTGCAGGTGCAACGCAGCCTTGTGAGTGAAGTCCATCAGCTGCAGGCGACAATCACGGCTCTGAAACTAAAGCTGTCTGACGCTCGGTGAGTCTTGTTTTGTTTCTGTGACGACATTTTTACCTTTTAGTTAATCCACATTTTTATTTATTAAGCTGTTGTTCAGCAAAACTGTGTTTGTTACGCAAGTCAAGGTTTCACATGCAAGAAAGTCAAACGTAATTTGTAGCATGAAAGGACCAAAATATTATATGTGTCTCGCTGTTAAAAATCATAAATCAAACAAAGGAGAAAATTAAGTCTACTCACACGCATCCCCCGTCCCCCTCCTCCTCCCTCAGGCACTCCCTGCAGAAGCTGAGGCTCCATCACTCCCGCATGCTGGAGGATCTCTCCAGAAAGCGGGAAGCCTTGTCGTTGGAGCAGCGAAGCATGAACACCCGCATCCACCTCGCGTTGCCGTCCTGCACCGGCAAACTTCCGGTGCTGCTGCCGGTCCCGCTCACAAACTCCAGTGGGAGGAGCAACCTGCAGCTGCTGGCTCAGTAAGAAGACGGGTGTCCGAGGGGACGGGATCGGATTTGACAAAATAAATGATGACGTTTTTTAGCTTTGACTTCCTGTTTTTAAAAAGCAATGGACACCACCATGTCCATACTTAAAATTCTGAGGTCTGGCTGGAGTTAATAAAACTTACAAAATTAATTAATCATTTGCTGAAGCAGAAAGCATTTTCCTGTGTTTTATTTGTTTGTTTCAATATGAGTATGTCATCCTCTCCTGGCCTTTGTGTGGGTGATTTGCTTCTAGTTACATCAAGTACGTGTTTTATGTGTGTTTGTTCAAGTTTTATGAGTTTTACCCGTCGAGATATGTTTGGCATCTGAATGTATTTGAATGTGTTTCAGTTTGTCTCACGTTCACGTCTGGCCAGGTCGTTACTTTTGTCGGCCATTAGCTTTAATGGCCTTGTTTGGCCTCGTTGTGTTGTTTGATCAAGGAGAAAAAGAAAAAAGAATCTGGTAAACAGGTCCCCCCCGAGACTGTAAACCCGCGTAACGCTCACCTGCCTCTGCAGTAATGTCTTCAAATGGATGTGTTTGTGTCAGTCGCCGCTTTTTATGAGGACTTGGCGCTGGAAGAGATTTTGATTTTAAATACGTTTGCATAGGAAATCTTGTGTGATTAAACAAATGTCTGATCATCAGTCTTCACCACACCTTCAGAGAAAAAAAACATACAGCATTTGTAGTTATGCTTCACTTTAATCAGCTCGACTAAGTAAATCATGCAAATGCTCTTAAAAGCAACAGCTTTTGTTTTGGCATCTTGATATATATAATAATAATAATAAAAACGGAGTCCTGGAAAAACATCGGAAAGTGATGAGACGCGAAGAAAAGTTGTGATAATGTCACTTTCCTTTTTTTTAAAGTAACGATATATATGTCGTCATTACTTTGCAGACTTTCACGACATGGTTAGAAAAAATTGACGAGATGTCACACACATTTGAAATTTTTGAAAATTAGATCAATGGCCGAATCGAATGCGGGAGCAGCTGTGTTTTGATTCCTGCCGCAGATCTTTTCTCGTGAAGAGGTTTCTCCGTATCCGCCGTCCCGTGCTAATTAGTTGTTTTTTTTCCCCCTCTTCTGTCACACACACACAGCTCCATTCTCCGCCATAAAACTGGGCCACATGCCAAGAACAAGTCACCGTTTCCTTTAAAGCTCAGACGCTCTAATCGCAAATCGACCATCAACTTCAGGGCATTTATGACTTTACTGCCCCGGCCCCTCCATGTCATTTTAAACAGCCTCAGCCTTATAGGGGAAGGCCATGTGCTTCCTGACATGCTGGATTATTCTGAATCATTTCACTTAAGGGTCCAGATGCTACCTGTCTGTTGCCCTCCGCTGAGAGGGCAATTAAAGCAGCCTGGTGCCTGCTAAATGCCCCCTGCTTTCTGCATGAGCGGATGCGTCTCCTTATCTTGCGCCTCTTGTCGTGATGTCGTGCGCACCCTGCCCTCGCCGTGCCCACGCGCATCAGCACCGCTGTGGCCACCGCCTTCTTTTTCTTTGTTTTTTTCCGCCGTCACATGTCACAGACATGGTTGCTTCTTCTGTCAGAGCCGTCTCTGAACGTGACGGAGGGAGAAACTCGGCTTGGGAAAACGGACAGTGTTGACCTTTTTCCAAAGATGTGGGGAGGACACGTGAACATGTCTTAGAGTTGGAGACTTTCTTTTCAGTTTGAATTTTTTCTTTGATTTATCTTTGTCATGGTGAATTGGAGGCCGTGCTGCCATGTCCCAAACTGAAGAGATGCACGTGGCGTTCAAGGACTGCTTCGCCCTCTCCGTCTACACCTTCACCTTCCTGCTGGGCCTCCCTTCCAACCTGCTGGTCCTCTTCGTGTACGTGCGCAAGGCCTGCAAGCGCGGCGCCACGCCCAACGTGGTCTACGCCCTCAACCTGTGCCTGGCCAACCTGCTGCTCGTGGCCTGGCTGCCCGTCAAGGCCATGGAGACTCTGCTTCAGGACTGGAGGCTGCCGCCGGCCGTCTGCCCCATGTACAACTTCTTCCTCTTCTCCTCGCTGTACAGCAGCTGCCTTTTCATCACCGCCGTGACGGTGGGGCGCTACCTCAGCATCGCGTTCCCAATCATCTACAAGAGATACCGCCACGCTCGAATCTCCTGCTTCATCAGCGCCGCCCTCTGGGCGTTGGTGCTGCTGCACCTCAGCTTCGCTCTGGGGGCCGAAGAAGGGGCGAACTTTGTCTCCGTCAAGGATGACGCCTTAGCGTGCTACGACAACTTCACCGACACTCAGCTGGCTGTTCTGCTGCCTCTGCGTCTGGAGATGGCCGTCGTGCTGTTTCTCTTGCCACTGGTCGTGACGTCCTTCTGCACGCTGCGTTGCGTCACGCTGGTGTGGCGCTCGAATCTGCCCCTGATGGGGAAGCGAAGGGTCCTGACCGTGGCGCTCTCCACCCTCGCCGTGTTCGTGGTGTGCTACGCGCCCTACAACGCCTCGCACATTGTGGGGTTCGCGTCGAAGGAAAGTGTGAGGTGGAGGACGTACGCCATGCTCACGAGCTCCTGTAACGTTTTCCTGGAACCCGCGGTCATGCTGATGCTGTCGCCGGCGGTGTCCAGGGGCTTCATGGGAAGAATCTGTGGACGGCAGAGTCACTTCAGCAGGATCGAGGGGGTCCGGCATCGGTGTCAGAACGCCGACGGTGTCGCGAATGTCAGGGCGCCGCCTACGCTCTCCGAGAGGAGCCAGGCGGGGGGAGCAGAGGTGACTAAAGTCAGTCAGGAGTGAGGTCACAGGGTCGTGGGGACCTTGGGAAAGATTAATCGAAAAGGAAAAAACATTCATGGACACTGTGATGGATGGACGACCGTCCTTCGTGTGTGCCTTCCAACATTCCCGCAAAGTCTAGCATCATCACTGCTATCCGACTAGATCCAGCACCGACGAATAATCTACACAACATCTCTTTTTGCAAGTTTTGCAAGTCAGAAGTATTGACATATTCAGTGTTATGTGTTTCGACCAATGGGAATGGTCTAACGTGTCGCAAACTTGTCAGTAAAAGGGAAATATTTGCAGACCTGGAAAACTATGGGGTTGTTTTCTTACCAGGGGAAATGCAACGTCATTGAAATGTAACAAGGATAATGTCAACAAGGCTTATTTCTCAAACAAGGTCATTGAACCTTATGTCGGACTATTAGCTTGGTGACAAATGGCTCCATCTGGTGTCTTGTCAGTCACTGTCCCACACTGGAACAAGGGAATCGCTTCAACACACGTCATGTTCTCCTGTGGGAAGTGTTTGATAGGTTGACGTGAACAGAGGTTTCTCACAGGCGTAACTAAATATCATTAATATTCAATATCATTAATATTCAGTGAAAGGGCCCTGGCACAAACATCCATCTGAGGCATTAAGGTTTGAAAGGATTCATGTATGTCATTAATTGATTGATTAGTTGCTCAATGACATTTTTCATTTGGTTTGTTCTAATATTAAAGTAATAATAAAGTATTTTCTTTCAACGTCTACAATGTGTGGCTGGTTTTCTACGAAGAACTCAAGATCTTCGTGCTGACGTTTGGAGAAGTGACAAGGCTAACGTGTCGCAATACAAAATCGTGAATACAAAGGCAAATAATCGGATTCCTGCATTATTGATAAAGAGTATTAAACATGACCTGCTAACATAGTTACATATTTAACACAAAATATTTTTACAATACTGTCACTTGGCAAAAAACAAAACAAAATTGTATGTCAGAGTTTTTTTGTTTAATTGCCATAGACAGAAAATAGTTCTCAAAAGTTTGTAATGTTCTGTTTGTATATTCTATATATTATTAATTTTATAACCATAACATTGTGTTGGTTCGGGCCAGTAGAGGGCAAGTTACACCCTGTCAGCCTTTATAGGAAAAATGACAGTATAAACTCTATTGCCGGCTCATTTATTACGTACACCCAGTAAGTAACTTTACGGTCATTTTAGAGGCCATAGATAATTGTGCTGTTAAATTGCATCGAGTCATATTGTGATGTATAATAATATAATTTGTCCAATTTTTATTTCAACCACAGTTTTTTTTCTCCACAATTATGCTTTATATATATCTCTATATCTAGATATATATATATATATATATATATATATATATATATATATATATATATATATATATATATATATATATATATATATATATATATATCTATGTAGTAATCCTGCTCCACGCTGCTGTTGTAATGAACACTTCCCCCCCAGTAGGTGGCGGTAAAGAGCAGCCATCTCGGATGTCAGCGAGACCGCACAAAATCCGCCGAAGAAGGGCGCTACAGCCGGGGTCCAGCCCTGGTGAGCTCATAACTCGGGCGCCGGGGGGTAAACAAGGCAGGTGGACCGGGACTCACGCGACTCGGTGTCGGCCACGCGTCGTGATACGAGCCAACGTCGTCTGCTCTGCTCTGCTCTGCTCGACTCGACGGTGGCGGAGGAAAACCTCCCCGATGCTAACGTTAGCTTAGCCCGCCGTCAAATGTCCCCCGGTGGGTTGTCGCCGGTCCACGAGTGACCGATACTTCTGTGTTTTGGTGCGTGATATATTTTTTAAATTTTTTATAGGTTAGCTCACATCTGTGGTCCGCCTCGCATCCGACGGTGGTCAAGCTGACATCGTGTTTTTCTCTGCTCAGGTCAACATCATCACACCATCTGCCCCGATGGTGACGGTTCCCACCAGAGGACCGTCAGGAGGACTGGAGACATAATTAACCCCCCCCCCCCCAACAAAAAAAATTAATTTCCCCTCCTTTCCCCATTTGTGACCAATGTTTGTGAGCCATGGATCGAGCTGTGGTGGACAGTCCCGTCACCCTCGTCATCAGGGCCCCCAACCAGAATTACGACGACCAGACGATCAGCTGTCTCCCGAACTGGACCGTGGAGAAGCTCAAGGCTCACCTGGCCGACGTGTACCCGAGCAAGCCTGTGAGTGCTTTGTTTGGTTTCTTTCGCCCTCGTTGTTGTTGTTGTTGTTGTCGTCATGTTCCGTAGCCTCTGTTGTCATCAAAACAGCTGATCGCACCCGAGAAACGTGACTAGACCGCGACCGATATAGATTTTCGGCGGACTTCCGGTAGCGATACATCGGCCGATATCTATATATATTTATGTTCCTAAGATGTCGTAAGCAAACCTTAATGATGAAGAAATGTAATTGAGGCTTGATGTTTAACCATAAACATTTATCATAAATAACTGTAAATGATAAACAAATGCAATCAAGTATGTAGAACTTGAATTAAGAAAATGAACCCAATACATTTTACGTGAAATGTAAAACATAAATGCCCCAAAAAATAATAATTCTGCAATCGTTTATTCTGGACAATAAAAGGATTTCATATCGGCGAACATAAGCGCCGATATGTCTGTCAAAAGGCAATTATTGGCTATAAATATTGGTCGGGCTCTAACAGAAACTCTTCGTATGATCATGCAACAGCAAAACCGTTATCATCCGTTACCTGGAATGAAGAGTGTGAGTGTGTGTGTGTGTGTGTGTGAGTGAGTGAGTGAGTGAGTGAGTGAGTGTGTGTGTGTGTGTGTGTGTGTGTGTGTGTGTGTGTGTGTGTGTGTGTGTGTGTGTGTGTGTGTGTGTGTGTGTGTGTGTGTGTGTGTGTGTGTGTGTGTGTGTGTGTGTGTGTGTGTGTGGGGGTGTGTGTGTGTGTGTGTGTGTGTGTGTGTGTGTGTGTGTGTTTAAACTTGTCTTATATTTACAGTTCCACACTTGAGGAAGTGCTGGGTAAAGAAATGTGACAGGCGCTAAAGCACTGAAGGGCCAGCCACAGTCAACAGGTCCCAGTTGAACCTTTATGCTGTTTGAACTCTTCACTAATCGTCCTCTGTGATTCATATCGCTGTCGATTAATTGTAAAAAAAAAAATGACACGGACCATTAAAACCTTGACCTGTTCGTTGTAGGTGAAACAAGTCACAGCAGCCGAAGGAGCCTCGTCAGTCAGTTGCCGTGGAAGGAAGAAGGCGTTTGATTTCCTTTCGTATTTGTGCTACTGCTTATCTGATTTGCTCTTTTTTTCCTTTTCTGCGCACAGCGCTCGTTCTGATGCAATCACTGTAAACACACACACACACACACACACACACACACACACACACACACACACACACACACACACACACACACACAGGGACAAACTGTTCCCTTGTTTCCCCGCCGCAGATGAATCTCTCTGTAAGGGCCGTCAGTGTAGTTCACATGTTTAACAATTTCGACCCAGAATGGAAAGATTCTCAGTTGCAACAATGTCAAAATTGGCAGTTTAAAAATTCCCTCATGGCCGCTCAGTGAATGTAAGCTGTAAGAGGACACACACACACACACACACACACACACACACACACACACACACACCTACCTGTGCTAACCTTGTCGTAGCGTCAGTTTAATCCGCTGTTAAGACCTACTTATCCCAATTCAGGTTACAATGATGTAATCCTCATTACTCACTCTTCTGATGTCGTGACCCACATTACCAAGTTTGCCATTTTCCTACTTAATTGTTTTGTCGACGTTCAACAAAAAATCTTTTAAAAAAGCACAAAGAACCAAGTGAATCAAATTGACATTGTTGTTGGTAACAAACATACGGATTCTCTCGTCTGACCCCGTCTGTCGTTATGAAACTCTTCTTTTCCAGAGCTCCAAAGACCAGAGGCTGGTGTATTCTGGGAAGCTGCTTCTGGATCACTTCACCTTAAAAGATGTGCTCAGGAAGGTAAAGCGTTGTCTCTGCTGTCACAGGCCTGGTTTTCTTCTTGTGTAACAAAGTAACTAGGCTAATCATTATGAGGCCAGAGATCAGGGTACAAACGGTACCATCAGTTGTCCTTTCAAAAACCAAAAGGAAGAACCCTTTTTCAGCTTTTCTACTATACATAAATATTAAAAACATAATACTGGGGTTCTTGAGAAAATCAACGTGTCAGCGTTTCATTTTCTGTTGTTGTCCGTATGGAATTTACCAATATTACGCTGATGATATGAATGTAGCTGTTAAAGTTATTGTGAGTTTAGAAGTGTTCTAGTGATGCTGCGTTCAACCATAACACTCAGAACTTACTTGATAATGAGCCACGTTGTCTTCCCCAGCACGACGAGTACCACATGCTCCACCTGGTGTGCGCCTCCCGGACCCCTCCCAGCTCCCCAAAGCCCCCCCGCAGCCACGGCAACAAGCCTCGGGAGAACCAGGCCGGTCCCGCGGTGGGTTGAACCACACACTTGTCACACGTTTCCATTCATTTCATCACCGCCGCAGTTTCCTTTCATCATCCAGCTGCTGGATGACACCCCCCCCCATGAGGATTAGAAAACATTTGATTGTCTCTTTTCAAGTATGAACTATAAGCTTATTTTTCCTGCTTGCAGCCCCTCACAAGCTCCAGCAGCTCTTCCACTGGTCCAACACACCCGTCGCCTGCAGCAGAGAGCAGTGATGGACTCCGACATGGAGCTGGACCGTTCCCCTCCCACCAGATGTATTCGCAGTTCATGCACAGGTGCGTTCCTGGACTGGTGAAACGTCTGCTTCGCAGAGTTTAAAGCTACAGTGTGTAATATTTAGAAGAACTTATTCACAGAAATTGAATATATTGTCCATAACTATGTGTTCATGTATGTATAATCACCCGCAACACAGAACCAATGTTTGTTTTAAATATAGTAACATGAGGTGGACCCGGGCTCCGTGTGAGTCGCCATGTTTTCAAATACACTTGTGTCTTGTCTTCCCCCTAAGGACATAAGTTCTGAAACACTCCGAATAATTCCCCGTCGCTGTGCGGTACAAAATGAGTTACTGGCTAATGGTTTTAAACTAAACAGACGAAGTCCAGGACTTTCTTCCTCTGTGGTATTATTACACCTTCGTCTTGACTGGAACATTTATCTGAGTCTCTGTTAACTCAAAGCTAACTAATCTTGTACCTTCAATCATCAGCAGGTTGTTGTAACGCTGTGTCTCTTTGTGCAGCTGGAACCAGTTCCCTCCTCAGCCACATTACAACCCCATGACTCTGATGTGGTGGCAGCAGCTGTACGCCCGACAGTACTACATGCATTAGTACGTCCCTCCATGTTTTTTCCACGTTGTTAAGATAAACAACAGGTGACCGGCAGCTCTGGTCACATCCTCTCTCTCTCTCCCTCCCTCTCCCTCCCTCCAGTCAGTTACTAGCCGCCGCCGCCTCCTATACGCACCTCGGGCCGGACCAGCCCTCGGCTCAGCTTCACCCGCCCGACGCGCTGAGCCAGCGGCCTCAGGCGGATCACCGCGGCAACCCCGAGGTGCAGATGAACGCCCAGGGCGGCGAGGTCCTGAACGAGGAGGAGCTGAACTGGGACTGGCTGGACTGGGTGTACACGTTTTCGCGCGCCGCCATCTTGCTCAGCATTGTCTACTTCTACTCGTCGTTCAGCCGCTTCGTCATGGTGATGATGGCCATGCTGGTGCTCTACCTGTGAGCGATTCTTCAACTTGACGCTGTGCATGTCGACCGGAGCTGTGCTCAGGGAAGTGGCAGCTTCATTTTTGGTTTGTCTCGTGTCCGCAGGCACCAGGCCGGCTGGTTCCCTTTCAACCTGGAGAACGAGCTGCAGCTCCCCGGAGACCGAGCCAATCAGGACGAGGTGGAGGCGGAGCTGCAGAACCACGACTTACAGGAAATGGTCTCTGCCCCTCTCCCTCTCTTATCCATCTCGCTCATATTGACCACAATCATTACCTCAGGCCGCCGATGGGATATATTACTGTACTAGTGATTTTATCTGTAGCACAAGAAACCCGCAGCTTGTTTTTGTTCTTACATTGTGACTTCTATCCCCCGACAGGAAGGACTGATGGACGACGGCTCGGACGACGACGGGGAGAGCGGGGAGGAAGGAGCCGAGGACCCGGACAGCGGCCCCCAAGCGGGCTTCCTGGCGTCCACTTGGTCGTTCATCATCACCTTCTTCATGTCCCTCATCCCGGAGGGGCCGCCCAACGCTGCTAACTGAGCCACGAGCTGCCGTCTGTGAGAGAAGGACGAACGTCCGACCCGTCTGTCGTCTACTTTTACTCAACAGCCGGAGACTTTGAGCCGAAACACACAAACGACTGATTGAGGAGAAAGGACGAATGAAAGACGAACATTTTGAACTTTCAAATGAGAAGAACGTAAGTTGAAGGTTTCCTAGCTATGCCTTGTAAACAGAGTAAAAAAGAAAAAATAGTACGTGTCTGCCAATGTGATGTTTCTATGATTCATGAAAAAGGAACAGCCGGCGAAAATAACCACAGCACTACTTGTGTTTAACAACCTCCATCTTTCTTTCTTTCTTTGTAAGAAACAGTGAAATAGAATAGTAGATTTTTATTTTAAACATTAGTCCAGAAGCCGAAACAGAGCAAAGTAATTATCCTGCTTCTCATGTGGCACTCGTGACTAAATGACACGTGACTCTGTTTCTGCGAGTTCATAAAAATGTGTGTGAACACATTGTGAAGTGCGAAACCACAGGGCGGACGCCGGCGACGGGAAGGCGAATCGATGCACCCGTTAATTCTCTCGAATGGCCCGAGAGAGGCGAGCGAGACGGAGGAATCGATTCCTCCGCCGCGAACGGAAACGTCGAACAGGACGGATTTGAGCGCCGCAACCTCCACGTGGATTCCAAGCTCACACCTCTTCAGTTTGTGAAAACGGCTGCTGCTGCTGTTATTCTTATCTTGTTGTGAACTAATGATGATGATAAGTCATGTTTATTAAAACCTTCCGTCATGGTGATGTGGCCGTGTGTTCACACTGTCTCCTTCCTCCAGATTCTCACTTTGGTAAAGATCAGCACACGATCGACATCAGGTTACAACAGGAACTACTGCAGGTGACACTTTCCTCCACACACGGGATTCGAACCAAGAACCTTCTTGTTGTGAGCCGGGCCGCCCCAATTCTGAGCAGTGGTGTGTAAAACACAACGATTTGAATATATTGACTTGGATTTGTTTTCTTACACGTACACATTTTGATAAAGATCCCTTAGAGGGAGTTTTTTATACTGTGATACTGAGGGAATGTAACAGTAGAAATTCAAACTAACAATGTGCACACGGTTTATGGATAAGTAAGTAATCCTACAGTTATGACTAAGAGCACGGGCCTCATTTCGCAATGGTGAAGAATCCCCCCCCCCAAAAAAAATTCTTACATCCCTCCCAAAATTCAATCACCTGATCAGATGAGACAATTTCCATGAAAATTCATCCATAACTTTTTAAATAACCCTGGTGACAAACAAACATAACCAGAGGTAAATATGACTGTTAACATACGCACTCGACTCACTGGAAGAAATAAAAACAGGACGTCACCATGTTTACACCTTTTATTGCTTTGCACCGGTCGACCACGACACAAAAGGTCTCCATTCCAGCGGACAGCAGGACGCAGTCATGACGCTTCACTGGTGTTACGTCTGTACATGTGCACGGTTATTAAGTGACGCGGTTGTGATGACGACGGAGGCTTCAAACTCCTCCCCGTTGTTGCTGATGATGCTGTTTATCCACCTATTAAAATGAATGCATCCTATCTGAGATGGATGATGTAAAAAAATAAAAGGGTCAAAATAAACAATATTATTATGAAATTAGAAGTATTTAGTCGCTGGATGCTGACTTCACGGTAACTATAACACTCACTTTTCATGTCACATGGTCCATATTTGAAGAGCAACAACCGTTTATGAATGACTCAATTTCAAATCAATATTGTTTTTTTTAAGAAAACATGTTTCCTCATAAATAGCGACTACAGACAGTAGAACACAAACAGAAAATGTAAAAACAACACGAGTCACGTGGTTTGAGTCGGCGGCTCCTCGGGCTTCACAGACATTAAGACGAACAGAAGCCTCAGCTGAGCCGCGGACTCGTTAAAGGAGACACGTTCTGCTCATATTCGGGTTCATCGTTTTAACTTGGGTTATTAGTTGAAAAGGTTCACAAGCTCTTAATGTTCAGTAAACACATCAGTTTTCTCAGACTGTCACATTCCTGCAGCTCCTCTGCTCAGCCTCTGTCTGAAAACACTCCTGTCTCTTTAAGGCCCCTCCCTCCCGATGAAGCCCAGTCGGCTCTGATTGGCCAGCTAACGGATATTTACGAATCTACTGTACAACCAATCACCGTAGAGGAAAAAGCAGAACATGTCTATTTTAAATCTGATAAAGTGATGATGGTCTGTCTTTGGCGTTTGTGTGCCACCGTGTGTGTGTGTGTGTGTGTGTGTGTGTGTGTGTGTGTGTGTGTATACATGTGTTCTAACACTTATATGAGACTTGCACATTTAAAATCTTCAACAAGGCACGTAAGCTATAGTTCATATCGTCACTGCAGCTACACACAGACGGACACACACGTCGTTTCACAAAGTTATTCTCTGCCTGAATAAAAACTCAGGTTGTCAGTCCCATACATGGGAACACTTATTGCTTAAAACGGGACCGCACGTAGCAAAATAAGAACAACTTCATAGAATATAATTATTTTTTTCTTCTTGCATAAAATGGATTTGCGACGCTAAGACATTTACCGACTCACCTCGACACCACACGTACAGTACACTTATTCACTGACATTTAAAACAGACGGTATAAAAAAAAACAGGTGCAACTATCTCGAGTCACAAATATATACTGTAGTTTTTAAATCCTGCACCTTCACTATGTGTTTTTAATGATTTACAGCATGTATTAAAATAGTCGTGGTACCAGCAGATGGCAGGAGAACGAGTGGACAGTTAATTATTAATTATCGCCGCCTGGTGACCGAAACACGAGCGAAGTGACCGACGTCAGAAAAATCCTTCAGAGATTCCTGAGTTGTTTTTGTTTTTTGTGTTTTTAAAACCGACATTTGAACAACAGCTCGACAGAAACGTCTCCGGTTAAGAAACTATACTGGCAAAGTGCTTTACTGTACAGTACAGACTTTATATGGCCTCAGAAGTAGGTTTACTATAACGGTACAAATGAAAAAACACACATATATATATACATATATATATATATATATATATATATGTATATATATATATATAATAAGGATATTTTCTTATAACAGCACACATAATAAGAACAGTGACGTTTACGGAGAGAAAAACGACAGACTCGACTTTTGAGCAGCGATAACAACACAGAGTTTTCCCTCTGGAGGAAGGTGGATGCAGTAGTCATGGTAACAGAATCTATAGCTGCTTTCAGACATGAACGGAAGTCTGGACATTTTCCGGACCGTGTTCTGCCAGCACCCTGGTGAAATTACTGGAAAAATGTCCGAGGGAGCCCATGTGTGAGAGACTACGGCGGGACCGGAGCGTGTCGATGACTGTAAACGAAAAACGCGGCTTTTCCGCGGAGGAATTATCGCCGTGCGCTGCCTCCTCCTACGAGTCCGACTCCCAAAATCTCCGGGAGAAGACGCAATTTCGCGGACGTTATTCCGCGGTTCACCGCTGAAAGCAGCTCGTGTGAACGTACCTCTGCTTTTGGTTGGCGTCATTTCTTGTGCCAGGCCAATTTATAAAATAGAATAATCATCGTCGTCGTCATCATCTGTCACCGACGGTACCTGAATGGCTTTGGAGTTTCGAAGCTGGGGCAGCTCAGCGGATTTTTGTTTGTTTGTTTTTTGAATTGGACATAAAAAATAACACGTAAACAAATAAAAACACAGGGCGACTCGTAGCGTGTGTGTGAGTCGCAGAGAACCAGACGTGTACAGTACAGTGACCAGCTAAAACGAGGACAGTAACATTTGAAATTCTAAAATAAACAAAGGGGGGGGGGGGGGGGTGTAGAAGTAAAAAATCGAATCCGCTCGGTCCAACGCTCCCACACCGCCGAGGCCCCTTCCTTTGGCATCTGTGGATAAATCGGGTGAGGAGAGAGAGAGAGGGAGAGAGAGAGAGAGAGAGAGAGAGAGAGAGAGGGAGTTCCTAAACAGTGAGTGTCGGTGGGCAGTGACGGCAGAACTCCTTCACTCCGTTCGGAGACGTGTGCTCTATAGTTGTGTCGCGGCAGCTTTTTGAACATGTGCTGCTCACTCACAGTCTTCGGGGGGGGGTCGAGGGAGGAGGAGGAGGAGGAGGAGGAGGAGGAGCTCGCCCGCTGCCCCTGAAGGTTTGGAGCTGTGCAGGCAGGTTGTGCTGCCCCGAGTTCGAAAGGCCCCTCGATTCCCACTGAGATGGCGCCCGTCACTGGGGGGTGGAGGAGGGAGGGAGGGTCTCTCCCCTTCGTCACAGGAAGGTCTCGGCGGCGTCGGAGCCTCGTCCTCTTCCTCCGGGGACGTCCGGGCTCACGTCCACCCTAACGCAGGCCACCTTCTCCTGGCTGGGGCGAAGAGACAGAGACGTGTGATCAGTGCTTCGGATGCCGCTGCAGCGTGTGATGATTCAGTTAATCGATTAGTAATCGGCTACTGAATTAACTGCCAACTACTGTTGTAACTACTACTGCGTCAGTAAACTGAATATCTTCAGTGTGAGGACAAAACAAAACATCAACTGGGGTTTTGGGGAAACACGGCTGATATTTTTCACCATTTTATGGACCGAACAGCTGATGGCTTGATGGAGGAAATAATCCACAGATTAATCGTTAGCCCTAATTCACTCCATCACCAATACTCTTAGATTTTCTAAAGTATGACTTAGCTTACGTGAGGACCGCGCTCTTAGTTGTGACAATCATCGATACAAATGTGAAACTAGTGCTGGTTCAGATTTTGTTCAACTTTCCAAAAGTTACAAAAAACTTTTCTTTTCCACGGGCGAGAGCCCCTGTGCGGTTAATCCCGCCCCCAGAGGCCCTGACCCATAGGTGGTAAAAAGGGCTAAAAACTATACTTACTCAGACCAAGAGCTCAGAGTCGGGACTACATGCCAAAATGCAAACACAAAGAAAAAAGGCAGACAAAAAACACAAGCACAGAAATCAGACAATGGAACAAAATTAGAAACAAAAATCAAACCAAAGAACTGAGAAAGGAAAAGTGAAATGTCCTGTGTCATGTCGTTAGTTGGTTGCCTTCACGTTATTAGTAAGTCACGCAAGAAAACGAATATTTCACCACAACCCATTCACCCTAAGAAACACAACAAAAACACCCAACAACAACAACAACAACAACAACAACAACAACACCGAGCCGGGTGTTTTGGTCGGTTAGCAGCGGACTTGACAGTCGTGGCCGTGCGCCGACTGTCTGGGTGTCAGTGAGGCGGGTTAGGACTCAGCCCTGCTACCTCGTCTTCCACTGGCAGGCTGTGGGCCACTAGTCCTATTCTGTACGATCTGTTCAGGGTGGACATAACAACACACAGCTGACGACCAGGGGCAGAGGCAGCGGCTCGCACACTAAACAACATGGAGGCGGCGGCAGCTGGTCGGGTCAGTTCTTATCTTCTGCGTCACATCAGGAAGTGAAATCTCGGATATTTAGTGTAGCAGATACAGAAAACGCACGTTAAGCAACGATAGAAAGTTTTCTATTTAGCTGCCTCGTGGACTTTGGAGATTGTACAATTGGAAATAGAATATTTGTTTTTCGTTCTGAAGCTGCGTGTCAGAGCGTCGGGGCTCTTATGACGCTCACCTCCCTGACAGCGACTTCAGTGGGACGTCGAGTTGGTTCGAGCTTTCAAAGTTGACCTTCAGTCTCAGCTCCTCTTCGTCATGCAGCCTGGACTCGGCCTCCTGGGTGGAAAAAAAATACAAATACATTATCAATATCTACCTGTTTGCCTTTTTTTTAAAATATATGATTTATGTTTATGTTGAGTCTGATACATTAGTCAGAAGTTTACCCTCCTCCTCCTTGCCTGGTTCAGAAGAACCAAAGTTGCTACAGCAGTTTTTAATATCACACATATAAGAGTCAATTTCCGTGTTTATGCTTGTTTAGTTCAGTTTAGAAAGTTTCAAAGTTGACGTGAGGTCACGGCAGCAAAGAAATAAAACATTCATGAAAAGGCTGCGACAAAAACGAAACTGTACTCTTCAATTATTAATCTGACCCGTGATTGCAATTTAAACAACGAGGAAGATACATCGTTAAATGATTATTTACCAGTTTTTCCCGGGCTTTCTTCTTCTTGTCGTCCTCCTTCTTCTTCTTGCTCTCTGGCATCAGGTCGTCGAGCCAGCTCAGCTCCCTATTGGTGAAGAACAAGTCGAGCAGCTTCCGCACAAACACCAGCGCCAGAACCTGGAGACGGTTATCACACATTTCAAATCAACAACAACAAAAAAAGAATCACAAAAATGATTTCATGGTGTTAATTTGACAAAGCATGATCATTTTAAATTATGAAAACTGATATGGTGAAAGCGATTAAAGGATGAAATATTTTTTAATTCTGATTGTAATAAGGCAAAAAGTTAAACCTTTCAGAACAAAATTATTTTCCTTTACATAAAATGTTTGAGTAGAGCCCGACCATATTATCGGTTGGCCAATTACATTGGCCGATAGAGGGTTGAGGACCTAGTCTTTTCTAACCACGATTCGAGCTGTGAATCAACGTGCTTTGCGAGTTTATGAAAGAATATGATGTGATCTGTTCTCAGCTGATCGTCTCGTCTTCGAGAATACGATACGTTCAGTACTACTCGGTCCTAGTTTGGGATAAAACCGACTCTCGATACCGAGTTTTCTGAGCCGCATCGCCCGTCGATCAGACCCGCTGTGCTTCTGTTGCCTTTCACGTCTCATGTCGTGGTCGTGAAGCGGCGAGTAGCCGCCGTTTACCATCATGGGGAACACGACGGCGGCTGCGGTCGCCTTGATGACCCACAGCAGCACCAGACAGGTGAGCTGCACCAGCGTGAAGACGTGGACCTTCCACAGCGGCACGTAGCGGAGGTAGATGAGATCGGGCTGGTGCTTGGCGGGCATGCCGAACAGCTTGATCCTGTCGAAGAACTGCGGAGAGAAAACGAGAGGACAGAGATAAGAAATGCAAATGAAGTAAGGGGGGAAAACCCGATACACTATTCAGAGGCTGGAACACATTCAACAAAAAGCTTCAGAGGACGCTGAATCACGATCAAAGGTTTGGAACTACAGGGGCCAAAAAACGTATCTACGCTAACAGCTCGTGACTGCTCTTCTGTTCAGAAGCGAAGGGTTTATAATCTTCAAAGACGAGGAGGAGGAGGAGGAGGAGAGTCATACTTGAATTCCTTTGAGGGACGAGACGCCCATGTAGAGAAAGACTCCGTACAGCACCGGCATGGGAATGAACTGTAAAAGAGTCAAGCGACAGGGGACAACAACAGAATTCATTATTCAGATAACGGTACAAACAAAAAGGGGGGAAACTAACCAGCAGGATATTTTTATTGTGAAGTAGAGCAGAAAAACATGTGAACATATTGGATAAATAATATAAACAAGAGACAAAAGTCCAGGAGGGGGCCGTCTTTTCTCCCCCGCCATCTCACCTTGAGCACCGACGTCATGAAGACGGAGCAGCCCATGAGGACAAAGATCATGAACCCGGTGACGCGCTGCTCCCGGATGCCCAGGAACTTGGGCTGCTCGCCGGGGGCGGAGCAGCCGGACTCCACCTTCAGGCTGTTGACGTGCGAGATGGAGAGGACGGTGGCCGCCACGAACCACGGCAGGCCCATGATGGAGCACACGCCCAGCATCACCGCCACCACCAGCAGGTCCAGGTGGTAGCCGCAGCCTTTCTGTGGGACGCAACACGGGGCAGACGAGGTGACAGTTGTTGAGAAAGGAGGAGCGAGCGCCTTACAGAACGTTAATACTTGGAACTGTCGAGGTGGGTTGAGTTTAAGTAAAATTGTAGAAGTCTGAGGAGTAGAAATGTGTAATTTCTGTGAGATGAAAACGGCACAAGGAGAGACAGACTCATATTTCAGGGTGACAGAAAAGGGAGAAAGAGAAGTGGCAAGAGATGAGCGAGGATTAGACAGGTGGAGAGGAAACAAAATGGAGGCAGCACAAGGTTAAAAGAAAATGTAGAAAATCAAGAGGTGAACAGAGAGAGTTCATGAGTTCAAATGACATTTTTATGTTTATGAACAATCAATATCTACAATATAGTTTAACATTTTAAGGATAAAACCAGTTTCCAATAAGTCAATTCAAAATACCATTTTCGCATCTTTTTAATAATAGATAATAGTTATCTCATGATCCTGTTGCTCTGATTCATCTTCAGATGCTGCGCGGCGACAGTTTGCACGACGATGTGAAGGAGTCGAATCTATCCGCGGGTCAGAGTCCGACCTTGAGTTTGTGCTCCTTGCGGTTGATGATGACGGCGGTGATCTGCTGGTCCATGAAGATGAGGATGGTGCAGAGCATCGCGGGGAGTGCTGCCACCAGCAGCGTCCACCAGGGGTTCTCTCCCAACGGGTCCATCAGCCAGCCGCGGTTCTTTGACGTCGGCTGCGCCGGGGGGGGGGGGGGGGGCATGCGGACGAGTAGACATTGAGGATATAGAATTATGTTTGATTTAAAGACAGAAAGACAAACTGGAATATTCCTCTCACCTCAAAGCGATCGGGAACGTTGAGTTTAGGAGACGGGATCCCCATCAGGTAGTCCACCAGCACCATGATCATTATGGTTATGAACACGGCGAAGTCGCTGATGGTGGAACGCACCTACAAAAAAACACGAGGTCGATTTATTCACAGATTCGCTCCCAGCGTAGAATTCATCGCATCCCAATAATAATTACACTTGTGTGTCAAAGCTACAGACGAAACCAACACCCGCCTACACAGAACACAGAGTGATGACAGAGAGGCTCGCGCTGTGTGTGTGTGTGTGTGTGTGTGTGTGTGTGTGTGTGTGTGTGTGTGTGGGCGGCCGGCCGCAACTGGATCTTTTCTTCCCGTGCTCGACGGTGATCCTGCAAAACTAATGACTGACGCAGTGTAAAAATTTACATAGAGAGAGAGGATTTGATCTGGAACCTACAAACACTTGTATATAAAGAAACATAGGAAAAAAAACAGCAGATTCAAATGTTAATTTGTTGATATCAGAGATGCTTCTTCCTCCTGTGTGTTTTAATGTTACTGATTAAAAGTCTGTTTATATTTTATGTGTGGTTCATGTGTGTGCATGTATATGTATTTATGGATTGCACTGTATAGGTGTGTATACATCCGCAGGCATATATAAACCTACGTATATACATTTTATATTTAAAAAAAAATTATGTTAATGTTGGAAATGAAATTATCTATCTTAAAATAGAAATAAAAAAACTTTACTGTCCTCTATGTTGTTAAATATCGAGCCCGGAAGGTGACATGGCTGCAAAAAATATATTTATACTAATTATCACGCGCGACTTCCTGAGGTTCATGGTCTCCATTTGTGGTGTTGACAGTGGAAAAAGTCAAAAAAATTTAAAAACATAAATAAAACAACTAAAAGATCTCACCCTGGTGGGGAAATATCTCTCCGTCTTGAACTGCTTGAGGAAGGAGGAGAGGAAGAAGGTGGTGAAGAAGAGGATGATGGACCAGAAGAGAACATCTGGGATGTA
Source organism: Scophthalmus maximus (assembly GCF_022379125.1). Classification (NCBI taxonomy): domain Eukaryota; kingdom Metazoa; phylum Chordata; class Actinopteri; order Pleuronectiformes; family Scophthalmidae; genus Scophthalmus; species Scophthalmus maximus. The sequence goes on along the minus strand of NC_061536.1, from coordinate 12,030,433 downwards.
CGGACCATGGTGACCACAGGCTGGACCCACAAACTCCCCATCGAGCGTTTGACACATCTAGAGGAGGAGGAGGAGGTGGTGAGTTACCGTACAGATGGAAATATTGGCTCATGATCCTTCACGTGAGTGTGAGTGTGGGTGTAATTACAGCCTGTAACACTGGAGGTCACTGTGGGCTCGGCTCACCGAAACGTTGAGGCTGCTCCACGGGATGGAGTCTGCGCTGAACCCCGTCTGATTCCACTTCTGCTCCGTCTCAGTCGAGGCGTTGACCGGTGGAGAGCACTGACACCTGAGGACCAGAGAACGAGACGCTGAGCAAAAGTCTGCGCCCTGGAAAAAAAACGTTATGCTCATTTAAGTTGATTCAAAAAAGAGGCTGCAGCAGTAGAAGTGCTGTACTCACGAATACAGCGTCAGATTGTCCAAGCTGTTGTGCATGTTGATGGGGTAGTGCTCGCCCAGGTGAAACAGCTTCTCCAGAGCCTCGTAGATGAAGATGATGCAGATGAGGGCGGCGAACGCCTCCTCTGTGAACCGGGTGATGTAGCAGACTAAAGAGCTGGCGTCTGTAGCCACCAGGACGAGACACAGGAAGGCCGTCCACAGGCCGATGCTGGTCCGCAGCGACAGGTACGACAGGCCGTAGTCGCTGGGGAAGAAGAAACGCGAGGATGACGGACCGCTTCGTCGTGTCGCGGCAAAAGTAAACTTTGGAACGCACGCTACCTGCAGAACTTGAAGAGGATCTTCTCGAACACCAGCACGGGCCCCGTGCTGCCGAGAATAGTGAGGGGCTGGCCCGCGAAGAGGGAGTACGCCACTCCCGTCATCGACGCCCCGAACAGAGACTCGATGGCGCTCTGGAGACACAGAGGAGAGGGAGGGCGTGAGGGAAACGAGAAACGGAGGAGGAGGAGAGAGAGAGAGAGAGGGAAAGGCTGACAGAGAGAGAAGAGAGAGACGGGTTAAATGACCCAGGACACAGGGTTCAGATTCAACAGACGCTGGGACGGAGCCCGAGGAGCCAGATGAACCCGCTTGAATGTTTCCACTCCGATGACCTGTCCGAAGTCGTGAAGGGCTGGCCTCGCCGCGTTTACTCAGACGCATCACACACACCAGCGCACACACACCCTGCCTGTGCCAACTCTCACGGACGGCAATAAAAAGAGAGACATTCCCTATAGAATAGTCTGCGGCGCGATAATAGATTAGGACAAATATTCGGTGGCCACCAAAAAAACAAAGGAAGTGATGATTAAAGACGTCACAGTGAAAGACGACGTGCACTATTTCACTAAATGACCTGCTTCATTAAAAAAAAGGGATGAAATAAAAGTAGCGTATTGTACTGTATCCGTGTGTGTGTGTGTGTATACAAGCGTGATGTATATGACCAACGTTTTTTCGGACTCACTATGTTGCCTTTGGTCGCCTCCCCCAGCAGACCTCCGAACGTGATGACGGGGGACATGCAGGCGCAGTAGAGGAAGAGGACGGAGGCCAGACACTGCAGACTGAACGAGTCGCGGATGTCGCTCCAGTAGAACGGCGCCTTCCGCTTGACGTCCAGGATCAAACCCCCGAATAGCCTGAAAGGAAAAAAAAGGCAGATTTTAATGTTATGATGGAATTTTTTTCACACAGTGTATCGTTATATGATTCACCACCAAAACCTACACGGCTCTGTGATCTTATCAAATTATTCATACCGAGGAACTGAATCACTTCTTCTCTCTGCTTCTGCCTTTGTTTTTTTACTTTGCCTTTGAAGGATTTCTATTTTTTGAAATCAATTTCTCACCTTGTATATATTTTCTCTCTCTCTCTCTCTCTCTCTCTCTCGCCCTCTGACACCCGTCCAATTGCTCTGCTGTGATTTCTTCTTTCAATTTCTTTTCCCGCACACCTCTGGAAAACATCTATTGCCTGCCTGCACAACCTACCCTGTATTGCTTTTATGTTTTCTGATAGCTTTCTTTACATTAGCCTCCTGCACCTCGTCACACTCCCCCCGTCCCAGAATAGCTCCTCTCATACTGTAGCAGCGGTGGAAAGCAGAGTAAATAATACAGTGCCTCCCGACTGATGTGTTTGTGCGTCTGGCGGATGGTTTCAAATAAACACATTGTCCCCGCTGTGACTCCAGAGACCCAGCGGGAGTTATCCTTAAATGTCAGCATATGAGGTCCAATAGAGATTTTTAATCTGCACATACACACCACAGCATTAAGACTATAATATTTTACATTTAATATTCGAGGAACCGTATAAAAAAAAAAGCTTTCATTTAGGAAAAATGGTGCTGACAGAGTGAGTACCAGCTGTTTGGATTAAACGTGTAATAGAAATGTGTTTGACAATGTTTCATAATTCATCTCATAATCATCCTCATTACTGCCACCACAAATACATCTCTGTGACTAAAGATGATGAGACGATGTCTCCAGTCGCTCAAATGAGATTTTTTTTCCCTGCAGCTCTTGTTGCCACCAGGCGCTTGTCTCGACGTGATCAACATGATTTATTACACACGGCTACTCGAGACTAACGAACTCGCTTTTTAATCATCAAACATTTCCTCGTCGACACAAAGTGATATTTATAAACTTATCGGGACGTTTAATTTAGTAAAAAGATCGTTTTGAAGTTTGCCGCTGTGCCACGAAAGAAATGTGTCCCGACACTCGCCTCCCCGTCCTCTGCAGCTCGGGTCCCGCGTGCGGATCCTCGTCCTTCTCCAGCTCCCCGGCCGGAGACCCCGTCCCGTTGGGCTGCGTCGGAATCTTCCTCTTCAGCTGCAGATCAAAAAAGGGACATTTACATGCATTGTAATTCCTCCTCTGTCATGGTGCTTTAAATCCATCAGGGGGCGCTGTTCGTATGAGTTAAAATGACATGTACAGATATGAACAGACAGAAAAGTTTCTGGGACCAGACTTTGCACCGATATCTTCTAGGCAGATTAATATACATTTGTTGTATGTGGCAATTTAAGTGACTTTCACATTCAAACAAAAAACACTCCTTAGGTTCTCGTGACACAATCTTTGACGGCGAGACTCCGTACCTGAGATGGAACATTCTTGGGGGGTTCGATCCGAATGGTGGGATCCCATTCCCCGGGGGGCAGGACAGTCACCTGATCGAGGAACTCATCTATCCCAGAGAGGAGATCCGTTCGGTCTTTGGCTTTGTACGCCACGTCGTGGAAAATCTACAAAATCAATATTATCAGGTGTTGGGGTAAAAAAAACAACACGTGTGTTGTCAAGATAAAATATCATTAATACTTCGGTGCTCTCACCTCATCCGTCATGAGCGTCGCCATTGATCTGCCGATCTCGTGGTACTGCGGCCCTTTGCCACGAGGACCAAGAAGCAGGAACAGAAACCTTTTGAACGGGAAAACTCAGCCTCAAATTCACCGTGAATAACAGTTACTGTACATACTGTATTCACTGAAACACACAGTGTGGAGTTTTCCGATAAATCAGCGTTCATTGTTTCATACTAAAACGCATTGTGTTTATTCTCGACGTCTGATAAACACTTTTGAATGTATTTCCTTTCTTATAAGACTCTTGCGGAGGTGATTTTTCAAATATTTTGATACGTGCATTGTTAAAACCATCCTGGCGAGTGGTGAGATTTGTTACGTTACAGATTAAAGATATAGAAAAACACATTTGTGGACACACAACCATGGTCACAACCACAGTGAATCCCAACGTTATACTAGTCCCATGCGACAAGAGCTCACAAATGTCTGTTATTAAATATCACATTTTTTGAACAAAAGTCTTGATTCAGTTCCTAACCGTCGTACCTCGTGGGAACGGGCACCTCTGTGAGGCCCGTGATCAGAACCGCGGGCGACAGTCGCACAAAGGCGATGATGGGCTTCTCCAGGAAGTCCACCTCTCCCACCAGCACGTTGGAGGCCTCGGCGCCCGGAGGGATCTTCTTCATGAAGTTCATGTCCACCTGAAACCGAGGGAGCACCGATTGAAATTAAGGGGATCAATAGTAAGACAGATACTAGCAACAAAACGAAAAAGGGAGGAAGTCGTGATACTAGGAGACTTGGGCCACGGGGGAAGGACACGCATGCGATAACAGAGATGAAGAAGTGGGAATGTGAGGGAGTATGGCAGCAGGTCGTTGGCAAGCGGATGACAACAAATGAGATAAAGGAAAGTTAGTAGCTATTTTAAGGACTACATAGTACTGAGCAAAGATTGTCTGTTGTTACGAAACATTTCTTATCATGTTCCATGAATAAATATCTCTAATGTACCAGGCTAAACACAGATCTGAGCACGGCAACATTTTTAATCTCCTGCGCCTTCATCCCCCTTTTGTTCCCTCCGACTCATAAAAAAAACTGCACCGGATTTTTTTTGGCAGTCATAATGTATGGTTTTATAATAACTACTTATGGCGGCCTGACAAAATGGTGGGATGAACGGGCGGCCCTGAGAGGGAGGAATCTTCAAAAGCTGAACCGTCACATAACTACATTTTCTTTCTAAGCTTTTATTTTGACGAGCACGTCTTAGTCCACTAAAGGCGAAGCAGTGACTGAACATGATTCTGAGCCCCGGAGGAGAAAGGGGCTGATGGGTAATGTGTGACGTTGGATTTTGAGGGGCCACTGAAATGTCAGTCAAAGAGAGTCCAGAGAGTGGAGCAAATCAAAACAAAAGATGGACGACTTGGTCGCGGGCCCCTTCCACCATGATGAGACTGTGTCTGTGCTCAGTACCGTGGCTAGGTTACCTTGCTGAAGTCGACACTGCTGCTTTCTCTACTGACCCCTACTTTGGACGGCCTCCTCTCCACCGCCTTACTGCCATCCAGGTTGTTGGGGACGGAGTTCGGAGACACCAGTGGTCCTGGTGGGAGGAGCAGAGAGAGGGGAGGAAGGGGGGGGGACACAAAGATGGTGATGGGACATTGTGTCAGGATTCGGGAGGCAAATGACTGGAAGTGAAAAACCTGTGCGTGTTCGCCAGGAAATGCGACGCGCGATTTTCACTCTACTCAGATTCTTCATTTGAAAGAAACGGAAGACAAACGTTCAGGGTTTCTATCTTGGCAAGGCAATTTCACAGGCGTTCACTCGCTGCACCAACAAACCGTAGCTGATGTTTGTTCTAATGTAATCTTTAATCATTTCAAATAGGAAATTAAATAACTACGTTGAGGATAAACATGAACTTATTCTCCTTAGTTGAAAGGCCTGTTTTTTTAGTGGTTTTTTTAATCTTTGAGTTGCTGCCAACCAGGATATCTCCAATTCATTTCTGATTCAAATATTCCGTCAAATGCAAGTTTTAAATTTGAACGGCATGACAAGCAACTCTGGTGCTGGTTTCGTATATCGTACAGTACCAGGCAGTGAACTGGATTCCGGGCTTGTATCATCCGCTGTAAGACGACTACGTGTCCACGGTGATAACGGAGATAAAACAGGGACGTTCAAGTAGCAAAGTAAACAACAGTTGTTGAATTTGCTGTTTAAAACATTTTTACATTTTTTTGGCTGAAGGTGAAATCCTCTCTTCCACAAACATTACAAGTTAGATGTGATGATGCGACCCTTGGATAAAGACGATACTGTATATCTGACCCGGTGCTGATCCCAGTCTGTTGAGCTCATCATCGCTCTGCCCTGCTTTGCTCGAATTCATGTCGGCTTTGAGCTCAACGTCTGACAATTCAACTCAAGTGTTGAAAAGCGTCACGCTTTTGGAGCCTCGCCACACACAGGAAACGCTAGCACTTGAGGTGACATGAGCGCGGGGAGATGAAATGAGGGAGTAATGTGTTTCAATCAAAGAATAGCACGTGGGTACTATTCTGTGAGAATCTGAAGCAGCACTTCTTTTACCAGGTTTTTTCCTCATTTCGCCACAAAGAAGCAATGAAACCAACGTCAACGGTATGGACGTATCACGCCACATTCTCCTCTATGATGACCAAATTTAAACGTGCAATTTCTGCCCGGCGGCGAGCCATACCCTTGAACTTTGACCCCCGGAGTAGCAGCCCTCGCGTCCACGCCGAGTAGCTGCGATTGCTGAAACGGCAGCGTGATTGCTCGCATACCCGACAAAGCCTCTTGGAATAAGGGGGGGATTATCTTAGGTTGTGTCTGCAAACAAACTTCATTCAGGGAGGCTAATCCCTGGAATGCCCTCTCATGCCGAGCCTTCAGACAGTGGCGTCACAGTGCTCGCTCGGTCGCATAAAAAGTGAATCAGATAACTGAAATCATACAGGAATTTCTCACTCTCACGTGGGCCTGGTAGCCTCTCACAGTACGTCTTTTGAAAGTACACACAAAGTATGTATAAATTATTTTTTTGGAGCCAGTCTTCAGGTTCTGAACCAGCGGTTCAAAGTCTGTTGCGCAAATCAGAAGGGAGCCTGTTCCCTGATGGTGGAAGAAGTTCTATTATAGTGACACATTCAGGACATTTCAATGAATCACACTTTGTCCCTGTTTAATAGACGTTGAGCTATTATGGCTGCACAACCGTAAAGTCTTTACAACCTACAGTGTAGCACCAGAGCAGAGGACTAAACTAATGATGAAGTATTTATACACCCCCCCACCCCCCTCCGTCTGAACAACCCACACGCTGATGTCAAGATGCTCGCCTCTTGGGAAATACTGTATATTTTCCTAGAAGGGCTACAATTACAGACGCTTGTCAGCTATAATAAGACCGACTCAACCTTTCAGATTCATTCCCGCCAACTGATCGCCGCTTCTAATAACCCACACTTTGAAATGGAGCCGTGCCCAGAGCGAAAGCACACAGGCGCACATGCACACGTGCACACAATCTAATAATAACAAAAAAAAAAGGGACATGGCTCAGTATGGGAAGAACAAAGTCACTGTTGTTGCCCCTCTGATAGGACGTAAGGGTACTGACACTGGTCCTGGGCTTTTATTCAGCCGTACATCGGCCTCGCTGCATCAATCGGGTAAAAGAATGTGTGTTCTTGGGAATTGATGAGGAAGGGGGCCAAGGGATGCAAAGGGAAAAGCACACAAGTTGAATGAATGTTAAAAATGGTGAAAATGAGACAATCACCTGGGGATCTATCTGCAGGAGACAGGGGCTTGTTTCATCGTGCGTTAAATTGATGAAACTAATCTGCTTTCATTATTCGTTTTTAATTAATTGGGCTCTATTGTGCTGCAATCCATCAAATAGGCCGCAGTGCACTCGAACGTTACGCCGTGTGAGAGAAACAGCAGAGCGCCACTGGAAATAAACAGCAGGCGCTGAGTTCCAGTGAAAGACGTCCACAGTGAGAGAGAACGTCAAAAAAGGAAACATCCAGAGCAGAAAGAAACATGGAATCTTCCTGCAGTCAACGCCAGTAGAGTCCAGGGGCTTTAGGGAACAAGTCCGTCTGTACATGTTGAGTTGTGTTACTTTGTTGGTTAGATGTTAGTCCCATCACCCGACACACAACATCATGTTATAGGCAGCGAATGCAGCGAAATTAAAACTGTTGGCCGCAACCGGAAAAAATGAAACACTTGGCTGAATAACCAAAGCGATTTTATGTAAATGTGCGCTGAGCAATTGCGTTATGTACCTGTATTTTAAATATCAGCTGACACTGAATCAGAATCGTGTTTATCACCAAGTAGATGGCACATATTTCCATACTGTACACTTACTATATTTACTTTTATTGGATTGCAAAGGGATACACTTACTGCTCTGTTAAGGTTCCTGTCTGTTTCTCCTTTTCAACTTCTTTTGTTATGCAGAAAAAACACCAAAGCAAATTCCCCGTATGTGAAAACCTACTTGGCAGTAAACACAATTCTGACACCAAAGATGAAATGCCTCAGACCGATCAGAGGCAAACGGGGACAATGTCATCAGGTGATTCGCAGGTCTAACGTGAAACGACCCGACTGAGAAGCTGAACGCAGCAGTAAAACATCACAGGACGCATGATGAAGTATGAGAGAACAGAGACAGACAGAAATAGTTTGAAAGCAGCCATGCATTCACAATGAAGGAGGTGAGAATGGGGACGGGGTCTCAGCAAGGCAAAGATGCCGAGGAATGTCTTGAGAATAGGTAGGAAGACTGACACGTTTGAGCCATAGAGTGTTTTTTCAGGGCAACAGGAGGAAGAGACAGAAACAGAGAAGGGAAGAGGAGCGAGAATCATGAGGCGGAGAAGAGTCGTGTCAAAAGACTATGTGGATAAATACAGTGGGACGAGCGGCTGAGCAACTTGAGCCTTGCTGTGAGTTATTGATGAGATGGCCGCATGGTTGGAGCGATTGGAAAATTAACGGGGAGCAGAGCATTCATGCCAGTGCTAGTGTTCTCTGTTCAAGCCGTGACTCACACTGGCAGGCTACACAGATATTTGCCTTCTAGGGGCAGCAGCTCGAGGCCCTGGGACGCCGAGGACGCTCGCCGGTGGAGGCGTGGCGATGCCGCCTCGTCCTCCGCAGAGTATGGTGGGTCATCGTCGTCCTCGGGGGGCGATACCACCACCTCGGGGATGCCTCGTGGGCCGGGGCCGGCGCCACGGGTGCGCGGTGGGCTCGGCGAGGAGCGCCGGAAGGAGGCGGGGGTATTTTGTGGGGTGGTGAGGGGCGAGGGGCCTGGGGCGGGCCCCTGGCTGGAGGAGGAGGAGGAAGAGGGCAGGAGGTGGTTGAGCAGGACGGAGATTCGGGACTCTCGTCTCTGGGACAGGTTGGAGACGGAGGAGGACGACCCGGGCTTGTGGAGAGAGAGGCGTGAAGAGGACAGGCCCTCTCCTAACAGAGGAGACAATGAGGAGAGAGGAGAGAGAGAGAGAGGAGGAGGAGGGTGGGAAGGAATAAGGAATAAGGGATGGAGCAGAGAGAAAAAACACATGAAGTAGGAACAAATCACAAAGATGGTATTCTGGAGGAGACACGGCCGGAAAAGGGGTGGGTGGGTGGGCAGCAAGAGCGTTGACGGGGTGCAGTTAAAGAGAGGTCTGTGCTTGGAGAAACGCGAGCAGAAAGCATGGTAGTGTGCAGAGGAGACACTCAGAAGTGATGCACGTGGGAGGATTCGCAAAGGCCAGACGACTCGCCTCACACAAACCAATCACATGGCGTGACCGAACCGAGACATGCGGGGGGGGGGGGGGGTTAGCACGATGTCAGTGCACTTGTAAGCAAACGTGTGCTCTTGCTACAGACGATCATAAATCACAGAACAGGCCGGGCACACAGCAACCAACAGCAACCGTTATAATAATATACAATTCTGACCTTTTCACAATTGCATTTCAGGGTTTTAATGACATGACTAGCGTTTCAAAGCCCAACGGGAACCACACACACACACACACACACGTGAAACTTATGCGTCACTCGTTAAACTCTCAGGCTGGCGCAGGAAATGCACAGCAGACATTAAACACCACTGCGGCCATGCCCAATGTGAAAAAAAAAAAAACACACACAAAGCTGATTGTCCAGTGGCAGGTAAAGTGTGTCACCCTTGAGGAAAATGAAAACAATCATTAATTCAAAACCCCAAAAGCCAGGCCAGCAATACAAGTTTGCACAATCATCAGCACCCGGATTTCTCTTTCGCTACGGGAACCGGCTGCTTCCACACGGATCATTCTCTAGATTTACTCACTTTCCCCTTCCACCTTCTATGCTGGCATTGAGGGATTTGGACAGTTTTTTTCTTATTTAGGAACGGTTCCCAAGTGGTGGATGTCAAAAGTAAAAAGTGGAGGAAAAAGAAATGCCAGTGCGTCAAAAGGATCTCACCGTTTCGCTCAAGCAAGAGTGGGTCAGAGTGTTTCTTGCCTATGTCGGCGATGGAGCGCACCAGAGGGATGCGGTTGCTGAGCTTCCTCTCGTTCTGGTGGTGGTGCTTCTTCAGCATGGCTTCGCGCACCTTGTGCCGCAGGTCCTCCTTCAGCTGGCCCGAGGCCACCATGCTGTCTATCACCATGTCTGAGTCGGACAAAAAAATCGGGGTGTTATTCATCGACAGTAGACTCAAAGTGCGCTTTGTAAAAAACAAAAAAATGTACCCGCAATGTCCTCGATGGTGTTCGCCCTCATATCCAGCAGGACGGTGCCGTTGAGTATACAGCTACGGAGTTCGAACAGGCTGTGAAGCGACAAGGTGGCGACGTAGGGTTTACTCCAGCGCTCCCCTCCGTCTTCCACGTCCTCCTCAAACTTCAGCCATCTGCAGGGAGCACACGGACAAGAACACCTTTCTTCGATCAACAAATTATAATAAACAGCAAAAAATAAAAATGAATGTGTTGGAATTATAGTTGAAGGACGTGTTGGTCTGGCCGCCAGCCATCTATTTTATTTCACAAATTCATATATCTTCGCAAGCTGCAGACTGAGTGAGTCATACTCCAAATCTGTCGTTTCACTATACACAGGTTTTTATCAGGAAGGGAACAAGCTTTGAAATGGCAGCAGAGTCACAACTCCAAGTTCTTAGTAAAACAAGAAATGACATGAGTTTGATCTACAGTGGAAACTGGCTTGTGGGGAAATAAAATGTTTCAGTATTGCTTCATATTCTGGGGGGCGACATTAAACAGAGCCACAGAGCCAAAATCTGTTTTTCCCCCGACCTGGCGGTCTCCTTCCATTCCGTGGCGCTGCCGTCTCTGAAGGAGAGCTCGTCCAGCTCGGTGAAGAGGTCGTGGGGCACGTGCTCCAGGTCGTCGTCCTCTGTACCCAAGATGAACTGGACCCTCTGGGAAGGCGTGTCTGGACACAGAGTGGGGGGAAAAGGGGCCAAAGGTCATATTTTACAATGTCTGTGAGTTCATCTACAGAAGATGAGTGAGAGGGTTCTGTCTTGCAAGAGCGGAGTTAAAAATCAGAGAAACATAAAAGAAAAAAGGTCGTAGGATGAATCAAACGTCTATGGGATCCATCTGAGAAAAGGTGTGGGCGTGTTTGGCCAGTGAATAATGCACTCATGGGTTTCTGAAGCCAATTAGAATATTCTTTCTTTTTTTTCAGGTTGGGGAACAATGAGACCTAGTACGTCACTGCAACTGCTTTTCATTCCGGTGCGTAACTGTGGAGGAGTGGGCAAAATACAAAGACGAGGGATGCGTCACAGGAATTTTTTCTATTCATGAATTAGCGAGCAGATATCAGGAACATCCGGAGCCGGAGAGAAAAAACGGAAAAGGACGTGGAAGATTAGGACTAAATGCCACAGGGAGGCAGAAAATGGAAACGACTGGAGGAAATAATCATTCATATTTTATTAGAGACCACATTTTCAGTGTGGCCCATTTGGTGATTCTTTTGACACCTGCATTAGGGGTGAAAAGTGCAACTTTCAGAATATTAATCTCATTAATTATGACTGGGTTGTTGGGTTGAGTTGATGCAGCAAATTCTCGCACTAACAGGTGCACACGTCACTTAAAATGTCAGCCTTCAATCAGTGTCAGAGGCCGGCTCCCAGTGGCCTTTAAAGCCTTTTAGAGCTGAATGTTTACTAAGCACCGACTTAGTAGGAGCCCCCGACTTTGCAGCGGGGGTTTGTATTCACTTCCAACTTTAAAAGAATTATTTTTATTTCCAGTACTGTAAAATACAAGAATCAAAAAACAAAGATATTAAAAAGGCATACAGTTAGAGATATAGATCTATCTATTCTGGATGGTAAGGGTTTCAGTTTACAGTCTGTGGTGAGTCCTGTGAGGTACAGTGCTGTGTGAGACAGAAAGTAAGACATTAGAGCAGAACTGAGAAAGCGAAAGTCAGAAACAGCGTCCAACCGTAAGAGGGGGACTCCCTGCCGTCCTCCTTCCCCTCCTCGGAGTCTCTCTCCCGCTTCTTCCGGTGGTGTTTGTGTCCCCGGTGGCGATGCCGCCGCTTGTTCTCTCTCCCGAGAGGAACGTGGACGCCCACGTACACGGCTCTGTGGCCTGGGGGGGGGGGGGGGGGGGGGGGGGGGGGGGGGGGGAAGAAAGGTGCAATTCAGTTCAGGGACAGGGAAAATGATGGGGAGTGGTGGAAAAAGGGACAGCGGGAATAGTATTTAACAAAAAAAAAATCAAGGCAAAATTGCATAATCCTTATATACCAGTTTCATCGTCAGTATTATGATACAGACTAACTCAGACTACCACTAATTCAGTGTCAAAGTGAAAAAATAATCAATAATAATAATAATTTATAAATTGCTCATTGTTTCTTTAATGAAGCTTAATGATTATTTTTATCTAATGAGCACCGTGCTTGTCCAAGCTATTAATACTAACAAAACCACCATCACAGTGCCGAGTTAAATTCTTGCCAGAAGCAACACAATAATATAAACAGTCTCCCAAACGCAATCAATTAAAATTAAATGGCAAAAAATACAATAAACTTTGTGAGAATGTTCAGCTCCCCGGTTAAAGTGAGGATTAAGAACCATTAAAGACAGTGTCACAGTTCCAGGAATAAACGAGAAAAGGTCTTTCCGTTTGCAAGTTGCGTGAAGAAAACCAGAGAACAGCATTTAACTTTTTCACCCGTCCGCTTTCCTCCCAATGATTTATCTACTTCCCCTCATTATTGCTACTGCCACACAGGAACCGTATTCTCAGACGCAAACCGCCCTATTTTCTGCTCTACATACGCTGCCAAATACACATTTCCCCCCCCAACAAGATGAGTTCTTCTCGCTTTGATTTGACAGAGAGAACCCGCCGGGAGGAATGAAACAGAGATGCAGCACTCTGAGGAAGGCACAAGGCGAAATACACACGAGCCGATCAGATGAGGGCAAAAATAGAGATGGAGAAGAAGGAGGAGGAAGAGAGAGAAAACAAACTGTCAGCTTATAGCTGGACAGAAGGCAGAGGGCTCCACGTGCGTCACAGGAGGAAAGAATGGGACAAGGGGAAGATATTATTGAATGGTGGGAGGAGGACGTGAAGTGTGGTGGAGCTGAGTGAGATGGACGTGAGGGCGGAGGGAAAAGAAGCTGACACCTGAGGTGTGGTAGAAATGTTTGTGATGCTGCTGTGAACGGGCAGTGACACTTCAGATGTCATGAATCATCCACATTCTGATCTCGACAATTATTTTTCAGCTCATCACATGATCCATAAACTATATTAGAACTATATATATTATGAACAAAACATCAATAAGAATGTTTCCTTATCAATAAACAGGAAATTAAGAAATTAAGAGAAAACATGAAACCATCAATGTTCGATTCAATTGAAAAACAAAGTTGACTTGATTCTGATTGGAAAACAGTAAACATCAATGAATTATATGATTAATTTAATTATTTCTAGATCACAATCCCATCACTTTAAAAAAAAAAGAAGAAGAAAACGCACAGTCAGAAGAAAAAACATCTTGAACATCTGAATGGCTTCAAACTTACTTTCCAAATCTTCCATTTCATAGTTTGTGTGCGTGGTGAAGCTGGACTTTCCATGGTCGACTAGCGCCTCTTCGTCTAGACCCTGAGACAGAGAGAGATGGAAAAGGCACAGAGAGAGAGGGGGGGGGAGAGAACGGGTTAACAGCTATATATGTTTTATTAAATCATATTTTTCATAAGAAAAAATTAATTGTGCGATTAAAAATTTCATCTAGATTATTTGACTTTGACTATATGTCAGATTTTTACCTGTTTTCTTTGGGAACATTAATATCTAAATATTAATATTTAAAGTCAGATAATAATGAGCTCACTGAACATTAAGGTGCGCAATGATCACCGTGATAATTCATCTGTTGTTTAAAATATAGCTCAAAACCTAACTGACAGGTAAATTATACAATTATTTACAACTTCAGGTGCTTCTATAATGTACCATGGGCCCATAAAGGTCAATCTATGAGCTATTTTCCACAAACTCGCTGAGGTTACTGCAACAAAAGCAGAGTTTCATGGCAACGTCAAGAGGTTGGCAATGCTCATTAAGAAAGAGGTTATGACCTGAATGTCATGGCAACGTCAAGATAGAAAGATCCGATTAGAAGGAGGCATAGAGTTATCAGGATATATGACAGGAAGGGGAAACATTATTAATTTTATGTATGAAATGATGGTGGCCTAAACAAGCAACCCACCATGATGTCACCCATTGGTTTGTGGAGGAAGTTTTGAAGTCTAGAGTTTTGGCCAGCGCCATCTTGGTTTTTTTGAAACCATAAATAACCATATTTGGAGAGCATGGACCTGACTGCTACTGCACGTCCACCTACACCCATTGGACGCTTTACCTAGCCCCTCACCCCAACCTTAACCATCTCAACTAAGTGCCTAAACCCAACCCTAACCCTAAAACCAAGTCTAAACCCTTAAGCAGCCCTTCAAAGATGTGTCAGAGAGTGAGGACCGGCCGAAATATCCTTAAAAAAATTGCCAACTGGTAGAAGTACAAGTACACACAAATCATAAACCTCCTTACCCCAATCACCAACCATGTCATTAGTGGTCCCCTGACTCGCTGCCTAGAAGTGCCTGGACATTTAAGGCAGCCAAAGGGACACTGTCTCCAATTACTGCAGCACGCGTGGCCAGCACACATGTAAAATGTGCTGGGGCATAAATCCCCCGTGGGTCGCGTCGAGTCGACCACCACCGGAATACAGCAAATGATACGGATGTTGCTCCAGGACCGCAAAAAATTATGAGAGCAAACAGAATCCAATTGGCTCTTCTCACCCAACCCCCTCCACCAGTCCCGTGGCAATTAACGGACAAACTAACGAACAAACCAAATTACAGTAGAAAATCAAGCTGACTCATTAGGCCGCTTCAAACCACTACAACCAAGACAAACTCACGAGGGGAGCCGTCACACCGGCTTGGCTCTAAGATCAGCGTGTGTTTCAACTAAGCATTATGTTTCCGAGACCAGGAAGGGTCCGATTATTTTAGATACACATTCATATAGAGCGAGCGTATAAACACTGCGGTGGACAGTGAGTTAATTCTGGCTCTGACTGCTGGGCTGATGAAAAACAGCTGAATAAAGGGAATATATATCATTAGGTTGGTGACAACTAGATGACAAATAATGGGGGATCTTTCAGTCCTGTATTTTCACATCTTATGTTTTATAACATGCCGGGGGAGGTTACAGGATACCGTTTATGACACTTAAGTTCTGTATACAGTAGGTCTGGTTTGGTCCATCAAAAGACGAAGAATATCGACCGTGTTTCCCAAACAGACAGAGCATTCTGCCTTTTTTTTCATAAAACTACTCAAATTGATCAATCAAAATAGTTTATTGTTTAATCTAGTAGTCAATTACTAAAAGATAAATCAATGAATTGTTGAAGCTCTAAAAAAAAACCACAGTAGCTCTTATTTCATTTGAGCCTAAAATGAGTGTGAGTCTCTTACACACTATAAGTCACATCATATAAATCAGACAGCATTTCAACGAATACGAGCGTGCTGTTCTCCTGCCTTGTGGACAAACACTTTGACGCAACTGCAACATCATCCACCCCCCCCCCCCCCCCACTTGGAGGATCGGTTTCAACCAATCACAGGGGAGCACTGCTGCCAAGCAGGAGAGAGTGGAAACAAAAAGGTGATGATGATGATAGTCACGTGACGAAAAAGGATACGTGATCCGCGGAATGATATCGGGGGCCTCTTGTGTCTCGGCCGCACCATGACCACACCGAAGTTCCATTCACATGGAAATCACATCCTCTGTGTGCATCTTCAACTACTCTGAATACGTGTTCAATGACATATAGATTTCCACACATATATTAGCATAATCACCCCCCCCCCCCCAACTACGATGAGTGATGCCATCTGTGATTTGTAATTGTGTTTGTTGTAGCCCGTGTGTGTGCGTGTGTGTGTGTGTGTGTGTCTGTGTGTCGATTATATTCCTCAGTTGCTTGAGGATTTGCATGATAATAAGCAGCGTTGTTTCTGTGACGGTGGCCTGACGAGGAGCGGTGATAATTCAGCGGCAGAGACGGAGAGGAGCAGCGAGGAATTCTTCAGGCCAGGAAATCTAATATTTGGTTCAATCACTTGTCACTCCCCCTTCTGCGAAGAAGCACATGAACCAATGTTTACGAGCAGTCGGGGCACACAAAGCTGGTGTGGAACTGTTCCTGCTTCATGAGCGTCGTCTTATTCTTAAGCTTCTTAAAATACCACTACCACAAATCCGTTCATTTTAACTGCATGAACACTTGTTTACATACAAACAATACATCATCCATGTATGTTTGTGTGAAGTATGCGCAGGTGTTATTAGTCTGTCGTGTCCTTAACCCGGCATTTGCTTTGGTACAATTTAAGGACACATGATTCAACCTGTCAAATAGATCCCAAAATAAACAGCCAGTCGTCCCCCCCCCCCCAGAGTCCCCAGGCCAGGGAGACTATCGGCCATTATGCCCACAAAGCACAGCTGTGGCCAGGCTACAGGAGCTGTGCCAGTGGGGGGGGGGGGGGGGGGGGGGGGGGGGGGGGGGCATCAACAGTGACATCGTCTGTTGACAGAAGCCAGATGTGTCTCTGTCTGCGTCGGGTTCAAGTCCGGATATTCTCAAGGGCGCATTTCAGGATTGGGACAATGGTGATATTTTGGGAAGATCGACCACTGCTCCCCAGAGAACACAGCGTCACCTCGAGTGTGAGTTTAGAGACACGGGACACTTGTAGGAAGTCCGGTGGAGGATATTGTGCTTGGATTGGATTAGCCCCGCGACAAATACAGTTGACAGTCTATAACATGTTATAGTGTTCGATTTGCAATGAAAATGCAAGTTTGGTTACATTCTGTTACCGATACACGTTGGGGCAATCTGGATCAATCGTCCTGTAAGAGATTGTGGATGTGTGTTTTGCGGTATTCAGTCTCGGTTTTAGAATGTCCTGATCAAGGTTTTTTTGGCCCCAATCATGATCCAAGTCTTTCAATATTGAGCATCTGGTGGTCCAATAATACCTGTGTATCTGACACTAACATCGGGTGTCTTATTCAGAATGTTAAAGGTGAAAGTCTTTAAGCTTCCAGAATTCCATCCCCAACTGTGAATCGATTTGAAACCCTAAGTTTCCCAATTCTGTTGGATTTGTTGAAACCCTGTACTGGTTGTACAGTGGTGTTACAGAGTGACAGTTCTTCTTTCATTAACTATCTTCGTCAAGACACATAATGACAACAGACACGTTTAATTTCAGCCTGTTATCAAGTTAATTAGCTACAGCTAATACGACGTACCACCCCCAGCATGCCTGTTATGTTAACAGTGAAAGTGACGGTGACACGGCTCCATTGCTTTGCTAATGGTTATTAGCACCAGTCGTAGAAAGTTGTAGCGCCCCATAACAAAAGCCAGAGTTACATCTGGTTGGTCGGCTGCAGTTATGAGGTAGTCAGCTATCTTAATTCAACATGTCATGCAGCTGACTGGTTAAAGAGCATTTCTATATGAGCATTCATCTGAGAAAAAGCCTCAGTCAATAATTAATAAAGCTGCCAATAAAAAACCCCACTGACCTATTGTTTGCTTTTTAAGACACAATAAAAGGCAACACATCACTTAAAACATAACATGTTCCACGATATACTACCAAAGTGTCCGTGCTGTATCTGTGAAAGGATTTAAGGCGAGACCAATCTTAACTGTTTGTGTGTCTGCATATGAGGATTTTCTCAGCAGCTCAGGTGGAAAATTCACAGTCATGTTGGGTTTTATGTATGAGTGGGGATTTACAGTTCACATGAACTTTTAAGAGTAAACACAAGGCTTAACCATGGGTCCGTTCTCTAATCTAATGTGGCGAGTTCACAGGGGAAAAAAAAACTCTGCGTGAACTCACTATTGAGCTTTATTCTAAGTATTTAACCGAGCATAACGTACAGGTTATGGTATGAGCCAAGCTAGATGGTCGTGTTGGAAAAATTCTGTTCATTCGTGTGTCGATGCTTGAAAATGGCTTTGATTGACGTAACACCTTACCAAGTTGGTGTCATCTAGAACAAAAGTTGCCAAGTTGCCAGATGGACGTGCTGAAATTCTGCTTCTCTGAAGATGCAATAGCCTCAGTAGTGAACATAACGACGTAAATAAACCACTGCATACATGGGGGCGTGGATACAGCGTGATTGACACCTAGTGCGGTCCAATGGGTGCATTGTCGCAGGTGTAGGTGGACTTGCAGCGGACGAGCTCTCAGTCAGGCTCCACCCCCACACCTCCAAACATGGTCACTTCTTGTTTCAGGAAAACCAAGATGGCGCTGGCCTCGATGCTAAACTTGAGACTTCAAGACGGCAGCTCACAAGTTCACAGTTCACTCAGCGTGTGACGTCACAGTGGGTCGTGTTGCCCCCATTCGAAAGTCACAGCTTTTTGGGTTTTTGAGAACCTTGGTTGGAACATATGCCACTCTAAGTTAATTTTATAATTCAGCAAGAGGTTGTCTGTCACTTCTGTAAGTATGCTTGCGTAGGAGTGCTTGAGTCGAACACCGCTCCAATCAATATAGAGAGACTGACGTGAAAGAGGTCGTTCACAGTGAGAGACCCGTCGCCTGAGATTACCGAATATCCGTCCGTCTCCCCCTGGCAAATGCACAATTCACCACACCACTCAGCACCGACGAGAGTATCGACACGCATTCACTGACAATTAATGCCGGATTATGCAACCGATTGAATTAGGTCTATAAACAGAGGCATAGAAATAACAGACAATTCCAGATATAATGATATAATCACATCATAGATTGCGGACTTTTTTGCTCGCTAGCTATTCAACTACTTCCACCCGTGGATGTTTGAACAAGGCACTTACTCAGAGGGCGGCGAGAGTCAGACTCATATAGCTCAACCTTTTTGAGTATAAGCAAGCGGGAAGATATTTCACTTGGCAGGAACCTCGGCAAAAACAAAAACGGTCCGCGAGCACAGTCTCCGCCGAATGCAATCAATATTCCCAAACGCGCGCGGCGACTTTGCAGACACGCACGCGTAAACACAAAGATGGAAACCATGACTCCTCTCTCTCGCGCTCTCTCTCTGACTCACGAATATTTTCCTTTCTCCCGCATATGTGTGCACCTGATTTTAACAGTGCCTTCTGCCTCTCTACTCCAACTGTGGGCACAAAGCAACACGCATTTTATTTCATTTCACTTAAAGACAAACAAAGCACCTTGTCTGAATTCAGCCGCCTGAGCGGACCTTATTGTTCCCCCTCCTGTGCCCCCGCCACTCTCCCTTCCCTCTTCTCCTTGTCCCGCTCCTTCAAGCAGCCATAACCGTCTCAATGAGGCAACGGCTCCCCGATTTGCCTCTGTTTCCCCCTCTCGTCCTCACACCTCGTCTTTTCTCTCTCCTCTTGGTCCAAATGAACTGACCGCCTGCATCCTTCGCCGGCACGGACCACAACTCCACTCTGAAATGATCACACCAGTGGCACACACACACAGAGCAACCTGGACCCCCGTTCGAGTGCACAGCACAACAGTTCAGGTGAAAAACGCGGGCAGACGTACCGCGAGCGCAGTCTCCTCTTCGCTCTGTTCGTCCATTTAGACTAAAACATCCGCAGACGCGAGCCAGTTCCTTCTTCTCTGACGGTTATCTCTCTCGTTGAAGGTGCGTGTGTGTGTGTGTGTGTGTGCGAGCTAAGCGCTTACAGAACAGAGACGCTGTCGCACTCGTCTATTTGCCTCGTCCTCTGCTCATCTCTTTATACAGAGGGAGGGAGGAAGGAGGGAGCTGCTACAGAACACACCGTGCTCCGCTCTTCCCTGTCAGCCCGCTCTTTGCTCAGCAGCCAATCCCACCATGCCAACATGAATATTTTATTCACCCAGCCAAGAGCTTAAAAAAACACACACACACACACACACACACACACACACACACACACACACACACACACACACACACACACACACACACACACACACACACACACACACACACACACACACACACACACACACACACACACACACACACACACACACACAGCACAGAGGGCACACATATTTGGAGGGCACACAAGTGCTCACCCGCTGAGGTATTCAGGTCACAAACGAGGAGCCACCCCCCCCCACAGATAAATAGAAACAAGCGCACATGTGGGGGCTCGGCGTTCCTCGGAGGGTGCAATGAATTGAAGAAGGTCAGATAGCCGTCTATCGATTAAGAACGCCGATGACTTTGACTTTGACATTCACAATCGTTACCATATCCTCGAGGTCGGACGCGTCTTTCGGCAGCCCGCGATTACCGCGGCTCGTTTTGTTTTCCTTCCCACAACAGCGACGGTCACACGAGTAGGGCAAAAGGGGCAGATTGCTGAAACCTAAGTGGTAAACCAAAGAGTTTGTATTCTTTTAATTCAAGGAAAACGCCCTGGGGACCCAAGACCAGAGACAGGCTGCCACCCCGTGAACCCAGAACCTATAACCGTACCAGTCGGCTCCAAATAGACCCGAGCGCAAAATGTAAAGGCAAAGGTCAAACCAGACCTAAAATTAAAAAGGTACTCACACGTCATCAGGAATGTAAAATGGGCAAATTAAATTGAAAGAGTGACACCTAAATGCCAAGCTTGCTCTGAGGTCAGACGCCCGGCGATCCTGTGACATGTGACCGACGATCCGGACGCGACGTGTGATTAATAAATCGCTGGCTCACATGATTCAGTATCAAAAAAAAATTGTCTTAAAATGACGATAATATTGTTCGTCGCAACTATTTCTGGGACAATATATCATGCAGCATGAAGTAGCTATCGTGACAGGCCTATCTCCTACTGATGATTCGAATCGTCCACTTTCAGGGAGCAGCCCGGGCCCTAATGTGGGCGTCAGGTTGACCCTGTGTATAATCACTTGACCGGAGCGACGCTTTATAACACTCAGCTCAGGCGTGTGGACATTAACCTGCAAGGAAAAAGAAGGCTGATGGCTCCAGCACTGACAATATTGACAAGCCTATATATATATATATATATATATATATATATATATGACATTGTTTACCAGCAGATGCTGTGATAAACTGTGTCTGACTTTTTAGACAAGTCTGAATTTAAATTTTCTCAGGCACTCAAAGGCTTGTGACATTTAATCACGTCACACGTCCTCAAAAGGACATTTAATTCCTACAGAAAGCAACAGTCGGGCTTTTGTGTCGCGTACGCAGATAAGCCTATAGAGCTGGCGTAGTGTAGCAATGAATCATTTTTATCTTATTATCATAATAATATGGCCGAACAGAGCGGAGCACTATCAAGACGGGCACACACAGGGGACCATTCTGTGTAATTACCCTTTCAAAGCAGCGAGTAAAAGTCATAAAAACACCCAGTAACCCTGTGGCAGAAAGTGCTAAGCCAATAATAGTCCAGATCAGAGGGCGACTGACGCTGACGGGACGGAAACCCTCTTTCGGTAGCGGGACAGCAGGATGCAAAGCAAAGAATTCCTTTCATTCCTGGAAGGATTCAACGAGAGCTGATACTATAGAGCCACGTTAGTGTAGATGATAACTCGCATAGATGAAACTGGTGGTCTGTAATTAAGTTATTACAATGATTTGCAGTCTACTCGCCTCTCAAGATCAAGTGCAGTATCTGTTCTTATCAGTTGAATATGCGATACGTCCCCTATAAGGAGAATTGAAATTGCTTCTTGACAACATTTCAGAGTCATTTTTTAATAAAGCACACATTCTTTTGGAACTTAAACACATTCAATTCCCTGGTTTGTGGGCTGAGTAAGACAAAAGAATTTTTTTTAAAAAGTGCCCCTTTTGAAACTAATCCAATTCCTACCTGGTTTCAAAACATTTAAAGTTTGAATGGGTTTTTGAAATTCCAAGCTACACAACTGCTTTTACAATCTTCTTTCTGTGCACATCCACAGTCAACAACGGACTAAGACATTAGATCGTGGTACCAATGAGTCTAATCTCTGGCCACTAAGCCCTTCGCGGCACAGGATACAAGGCTGTCACCTCCATGAAGGTCATTTAAAAATATATGTAGCCCTTTACGAATACCATAAACACGATCTTTTGTGTTCTAGAAGGCATCGGAACAACTGCTCGGTCACATTACATGACATGAGTTAACCGCACCTACTGTAACAGCAGTGCCGGTCATCAAGCAGGCCTGAAAATAACAAGCACTTCCTGTTGAAACCAAATTTGTGGGTTTTTTTGTCGTTGCACACACTAGCTGAGTGTCCAACTCAAAGGTTAGCAATTATGGTTCCTCAGGATTTGGATGGACTAGCAGTCAATAAAGCCCAGAGACTTAATTCGGCAACAGGCAGGTTTCATCACAGCCTGGAGGAGGGTCCCGCGTCCCGGTGAACACGCCGGCTTCCAGCAGCTCCTTTTCATCGACTCCGGCGTCAAGTTTCCTCTGACACACGCACATGTCATACACACACACACGCACATGTCATACACACACACACACACACGGTACATACCCAAGCACGCAAACACAGTAGTAGACAACCCTACACCCAACACTCACTGATGTCAGAAAGTCAGCCTGCGTTTTAAACTTAGCTCTGACTGCCACAGGTTTCTTTTTTTGGTGCATGCGCTCGTCACTAGGCCGAGCGTTTGATGCCCCAATCGTCCCAGCTGTGACGGTAAAGTTACACCCCAGGCAGACAGGATGTGGGTCTGTGCACTGTCAAAACTCGCTTTAAGAAACATCACGTAGGGACCTGAGCCGTTACTCATGGGTCCCAATATTGTGCAGACAAATGCATCGATCTGTTTTTTCTGTGTGTGTGTGTGTGTGTGTGTGTGTGTGTGTGTGTGTGTGTGTGTGTGTGTGTGTGGGTGGGTGGGTGGGTGGGTGGGTGGGTGTGTGTGTGTGTATTCCCTCCGTGGCTGCAGAAGCTTTCACAGTAAAATTAGCAGCGTTTCCTGACTTGGAAATGTCACATGAAAGCGAAGCTATTCTGGGCACATTTGATATGGAAATGAGACTTTTAATGTGAGCAGATCTCATCACAAACTTCTCGGGATTCATATTGTTCATGCAACTAGAGCTGCAAGAGTTAATTGATTAGTAATCGACGAGGAAATGAATCGCCAACTATTGCGCTAATTGATTAAGCGGTTCAGGGAGTTTTTAAATCGGGATTAATCGAGAAAATACTCGACAGATTAATCGATAATGAAAAGAATCGCTAGTTGCAGCCCCACATGCGACCAGCGGGGGAACCTTTTGAACTTGAGGATGAAAACTTAAAAAAACAACTCACAATTGTATGTAACTGTACCATAAATCAATTATAGACTACTGCCAATGACATATAAGTCTCCTTATAAGATAGTTGGCGATTAATTTAACCATCTATTACTGATCAATTAACGGCCACAGCTCTGGTGACAACAATTGTAAAAGTATTGAACAGTGACATTAATATTGATCTTTTAAGTTTGAATTATTGAAGTAGATGAGTCCTGAATCTACTTTATACTTATAGAATAGAATAGAAGCCTTTTCTTGTCATTGCACATGTGAAACTGTACAACAATTTTTTTTCAACTTTACCCACTGGTGCATTTGCATAGCAAAACACATGTCACTTAGAAAAAAACAAAACAGTAAGTCAAAAATTTATAAAATTATATAAATAGAAGTATATAAATAAAATGTATCTGTTGACTGAGCATAATAGTGCATGTAGAATTAAACGGATGGTCGTGCGAGTAAAGATTTTACATGAGTATGTACGTTTTAGTTCATTAAAAATACTCGGATAAATATTTTTTGTGGACTAACGGTTTCTAACTTCTGTGACCAGACTCGACTGTGCTCGTGACCGGCTCACTAACTAACTAACTAACTAACTAACTAACTAACTAACTCACTAACTCACTCATTCACTAACTCATTCACTAACTAACTCACTCATTTACTAACTCACTAACTAACTCACTAATTAATTCACTAACTAACTCACTTACTCACTACCTAACTCACTCACTAACCAATTCACTAACTACCTCGCTAACTCACGAACTCAATCACTAACTTGTTAACTCACTCACTAACTAACCAACTAACTCACTAACTAACCAACTAACTCACTCACTAACTAACCAACTAACTCACTCACTAACTAACCAACTAACTCACTCAGTAACTAACCAACTCACTCACCCACTAACTAACCAACTAACTCACTAACTAACCAACTAACTCACTCACTCACTCACTCAGTAACTAACCAACTAACTCACTCACTCACTCAGTAACTAACCAACTAACCCACTCACTCACTCAGTAACTAACCAACTAACTAACTCACTCACTCACTCAGTAACTAACCAACTAACCCACTCACTCACTCACTCAGTAACTCACTCACTCACTAACTCCGTATCATCCAGCGCTTCCTCGACAACCAGCGGAAGGTGAGCAAAACGAAGCGACCACTTTGTTGTGTCCGTTGCCACGTGTCAGGGGCAGAAAGCCGGGGCTAACAATAGTAGCCGCCCGCCCGCCGGATGGTGCCAACCCAAACACGAAGTCCCCCCGAGCGAGCGAGCAGCAGCATCATCATCATCATCCCTCCCTCCTCGGACTTCTGCGGCCGCTCGTGAGCGAACGCACGCGGACAAAGAGCCCCCCCACACACAGGCGGGGGCTCTCGCGGGTTTCAGAAACAGAAAGAAAGAAACAAGAAAAGCCCGCCGGCAGCAGCAGCAGCGGCGGCAGCAGCAGCGCCGGGCGGGGACTCACTGTTCTCAGGAGGGGTCTCATCATTTGTTCCGAGGGTTCGTCCATTCTTCCGCCTACTGTTTCGTCTCGTTCTCCTTCTCCTCCTTCTTCTTCTTCTTCACCGTTAGCTCTTCTGTTTTTGTGTTTATTTATTTTTAGCCGGTTGATGTGAGACCGGGGCCCGGTGACACTTGTCAGAAGTGAGACGACTACTGACTGGCTGTGCGCTTTTTTTTCCCCCC
The DNA here is from genome assembly GCF_022379125.1 of Scophthalmus maximus. Taxonomy (NCBI): domain Eukaryota; kingdom Metazoa; phylum Chordata; class Actinopteri; order Pleuronectiformes; family Scophthalmidae; genus Scophthalmus; species Scophthalmus maximus. The sequence goes on along the minus strand of NC_061536.1, from coordinate 12,005,419 downwards.
CACCCCCTGACGACGCAGCGAGGACACGCCCCTTGTTTTGATTGATTGACGGCGACTCGTCGCCAATGGGCTTTCAATCGCCGGCGTTCTCAGCGAATCACATCTACGGACGCAGTTGGCAGGGGGCGGGGCGTATGGCTTCGTCGCCTCAAAAGTCCCGAGCGGGCCTTTTGTGTTGTGATGTTTTTGTTTTTTTGTTGTGTTTTTTAAACACCATGCTGGGGAGGATTTGAGCTTTCGTCGCCCTGAAATGTAAGTTGAAGTTGAACAAGTTTTTATTTAACCATACTCTCGGGAGTTTTAATATCACAATATATACTACAAGATATCCAGAATATGCTGTACTCTACGTTGGGCATCCCACATCAAACATTTCTCTTTTTTCCCTCCATAAATTCTGTAATGGAGGCCGCCCACTATTATTATTTTTACAATCACACCTGATATACGAATCTGCTGTTTCCCAAATGGACATGACAAGTACCACGACAACAACCATGTAAGATGTTTTAAATTAGATTTGTAATATTATTACAACTCTCCTTTCTTCTCACTTGTGGCAAACAATTTGAGGAACACACATGATTTCATCTTTATTTTGCTTTTTATCCTGAGCGACTTACAACTCATCGAGGCAGGTGGAATCAAGCCTCCGCATTGGGATGACCCTGGAATTGAGCCTTGACCTTTCGTTCCAAAGTCGGCGGTTTAACGCACTAAGCCATACCAGCTTAAGGTCAAAAATACAAGGTAAGAAGATCTATTTAAATTTTTTTCCTCCTAAATATAGGCAACTGAAATCACAAATCACGGCACTGTACTTATGGCCAAGCCGTGACGCACTAGATTTTTTTAAGCTTAACAACATATACGAGTTTACTGTAGATTTACAAGCAGGCCGTGAGGTGGACACCTATTGCATGCAACATCTTCAGATAGTTATATTACAAATGCATGAACATCAGTACGGGCTATTTCAGAAGGTTCTCAAGTAAAGAAAGAGGGAGATCAATAATCATGCCCACCTTTTTCATCTGTAATATTAATGATAATATTAAGTTGATTTAGAAGCCGAATAAAAAAAGAAGTAATACACATTATCTGCACAAATTTGAAATTGACCATCCAACAAGCTCTTGACACAGGCTCATCATCCTACCTCCATTAAAACTATCTTTACCTGTCATCTATTAAATATTGATGCAACCAACAACCACTGTGTAATGGATGGTGTTCACCAGCAGATGGCGATGCTGCATTATTTCTCATGGCCCATCAGTTGGCTTTGAGAAATGAACATGCTGTATTAACAGTAAGTCACTCTTTAGTTATTATCCATCCATCCATTATCTATACAGCTTTATCCTCTAAGGGTCGCGGGGACGTGGGCTGGAGCCAATCCCCGATGACAATGGGGCGAGAGGCGGGATACACCTTGCCCATCGAAGGGCCTCTTTATCCATCATTGAATTATTAAAACCAAATCACGTACAATAGCCTTGACATAATTGCAAACAAGGCTTTAGTTGGAAGAATGTATTTCGAACTTTGGTTGTAAATGGGCGAAGTCAAGTAGGCGTTGGTGCATGATGGAATAATTTTGCCCGTTGCTTTTCTTCTACTACTTTTCTTCCATAAGCATGGAGTTTGATACAGACTAGGGGGTAAAAAAGAGAGCAAAGCAATGCCATGGTCGCAGGGAACACACTCTGTCATGTGAATTAATGCACAATCACATGCCAACAATACTCAACTTCAGTATAGAACACCGCGCGGTCGGAATAGAAAGCAGACAGGTGCGAACGGCAGAGGTAAGTCAGCTCCCGCAAGAAGAGTTCATCGGTGTCTATCCTTTAAATAGAGCCTTGTTCCTCACCCGCCCCAGCAACCTCCGGCACAATCACGCGGCGGGCTCAGAAATAGAACTTGCGAGGTGGGAGATCAAACTATCACCTCTTAATTGTACCCGGAGTCTTAAAGATGCTGAGAAGCCCATTAGCGCACAAAGGCGTGTGCTGTGTTACCCGCTCCCTGAAAACATGCATCCGCACAATGCAGCCGGGGGAGATGAGTCAGAAGTTAGACGAAGTGGAAGAAGCGCCACACTGGCATCCACCTGTGCTGGGATTTCGCATGAAGGGATGCGGAGTGCAAAGGTGTGGCGATGACGGGAAAGAAAGTTTTCTCCTTTCAAAGCTTTGGAGAGGAAAGTTGTGGAGGGGGGGGGGGGCAGACGTTACTGCTCTGAACTTGCTGTGGTGGAAGTATTACTGCTCTTAATTGAGATATTTCATGTAGCTGTGAGGAGCGAGAGGCGACAGATTGACAGGGCTTAACGTGTCAGGTGCACGCCACCAAATGAATATTGACTGTACAAGTTAAGAGTTCCTCTTTTCCCACAAGATTTGGTGGATGTTGGGGGGGGTTTTTTCCTTCCCTTTTTTCTGAGGGTGCCAGGAGAGAACGTGAAATTCCCAAATCTGTTGGAGGAGCGCTCCCCTCAAAGTGCCAATGCATTGATTTTGACCAGCGATCTTTTCCAGCTGGCTGCTCTCTGCACCGCCCCCCTGCCCCAAACATTGCTCTCAAGACCGGGGGTCTTGCGGGAGCCTTAGTGCCCCTGGGACCGTTGTGAGGACTGGGGGGGGCGGGGGGGGGGCAGTGACCAGCATGGTGTATCCAAATCGACACAGGGATGGGTAGACGGCGGTTGGAGATGGTAAATGGTGATGGTGGTGGTCAGAAGGGGAAAGTGGGAAGGGGGGGGTCCGGCCGGTTGAGGTGCGTCCCACTGGCCTCCAGAGGGAACACGGGGGTTTGAAATCAATGTGCTGTTAAGTGCAGCTTAGCTGCGGGATACTCTCCTCCACGTTACCCATGCACCAGTGGAGTCAGGACCCTGCCGGAGCTGCACACGCCGTCCGGGGAGGGTGGGGGGGGCACAAGCAGCACGATGGGCCCCCGTCTCGCCTCTGGTTCCTCTCACCTCGGTGCTCCCTGCCTACGCGCGACAGCCCTTCTCCAAGCAGTTGTGGCCCCGCTAACTTGAGACTCGCATCTCACACCAGGGTCATACTCCAACGGACCCGTGAGCATGACACCCGTAACTGTATAGTGGGCCCACCCCGCACCCCGCACCCCCCAACCCCCGACTCACCGCTGACGAGCCGGGTTCCAGAGGAGGCAGTGAGACTAAATCTAGGGCATCGTGTGCTGTACGTCAACACCTGGGGCGAGCTACAAGCTGCGCCCTCGTCAGCATCATCAGGACTGTCGGCGCCCGTGACCTCCGCTTCATAATAAGACGAAGAACATATGGTCAGGATGCATCAAACAGAAAAATCCCATGACATGCACACGTGCCAGGAAGTATCTACGGCTGCGTTTCACATGAGAAGCGAAGTCTGGACATTTTCCAGAGGGGCTGTATGTGAGAACGGACATTGGACATTTTTTTTTCAGAACTTCTCCTGCCAGCCCCCCAGTACAAGTCCGTCTGACTCGGACTACCTCCTGATGCCTTCGCCATATGTGAAGGGCAAACTCCGGGAAAAGGTCCGGACCCAGTTTTTCCAGACCTTTTCTGGAATTCATGTCTGAAAAAAGCTCATATTTGTTGATTGTTTGACTATATCGACAAAGGTGGTACAGTAGTTTACTAGAACCCGGTACTACTGGTACCGCGTCTAGTACCACTCGTCATTTCGGATACGATTATAAAGACCGGCACTGCACATTTTTTCTGTGTTTGCCGAGATTTTGAATCTAAAAATTGGTAATATGAGATGAATTATCTTGTTTTGAAAGTTTAATCACTTGTTTTTATCTTTGAATTCATGGCACATCCAATTGAATTGATCACGAATGTGTCTTTATTCCAAGATTACTTGTCAAGCGGGGTTAGCTACTTGCTGCCCGGACAGATAATATCACAAGTCATTTTTTTCTCGCCCAATTCTTTCCTTTTTTCGCAGCGTGGATGTGACTTGCATTGGCTGATCGAGCCGAACCCGACGAAACAAAATCTTTTTCTGCACAATAAACGCCACTATATTGTGAGTGAACGCGTCACGAGACGGAACAAGGCAGTGGCCACGCGTGACCCGGAGCTGTCCCCGAGGAAGCGCTTTTGCGGTAATTCCGACCGGCTTTAATGATCATTTAACTGAGGTGACATTTATCAACACTTCACAAGGGGGAAATGCAGTGTGAAGAGGAAACGTAACCACCACCGTCTCATTTCTTGCCTGTCTGTAGGTCTAAAGGAACCGTGACCCCCCCCCCACACACACACACACACACACACACACACACACACACACACACACACCTGCCTGCGGCTGCATTTAGTCAGTGAGAGCAGTAATACTGTGTGACTGAAGGTGAGGAAACCGCCTCGGGCGTTCATTTTTGGATGTCAGCCCTCCTTGCGTACGATGTCTCCGTGGCCTCCTTGGCCTTTCGCACGTGAACTCTGCGTGGTCCACGCCGATGTGCGGCCTGCGGGAAGGGCACAGGCGTGCGCGCGCACAAAACGAGAAGGAGGAAGAGAGATGTCAAGTTTTACTCATGAACTATAAACCGTAAAAAAAAACCGCAGCGGAGCCCGGGGTCGCCGGCTATTCAGGTCTTATCCCCATTGCGCATATCTCCTGCAGGTGAACACGGTCTGAATATGTGGGAGCATGTGTGCAGAGGTGTCTATTGATTGCTGTGCTTCTTGCATGAACGCTCGACAAAGACACAATCTTATCGACTTGTTGCCGGGGGTTTTTTCTTTTTTTTTTGTCGGGGTCGCCCAGGAATCGTCTTGTCGTCAAAAAAAAAAAAAAAAGAGAAAAAAAGCCGCGGGAACAGCCCACCATGATGAACGGTCGGGCGAGTTGTTTTTGTTGTTGCTTGAGCCGCGGTGGAAAGACGGAGGGCGACGCTTGCGGTTTAAATACAAGAGATAAATGTCCCCGTGGCGGTTGATGTGAAAACATGCTGTTGTTGAAGACGTGAGTTCGTGGACAGAGGGTTTCGTCCCAGTCGGAGGACGACGGAGGTGACGGAGGTGACGGCCGCAGCTCCCGCGCTGACACGCATTTGACAAGGCGTTTTAAACAGCAGTAGCGTTCCCAGCGGTCGCGTTTGTTGCAAGTTGTTAGTTATTGTTGGAAACAGCCAATGACAGATGTGAAATGGGAATCACATTCGCACACATACGAAATGATGAAGAATGAGGACGCTCGACAAGTTCTTCGTGGATTCCGTCCGCGAGAAGCACAAAGGTTACAGCAACTGCTATTAAAAGATAAGGCAGTTATGGGATATCAATGTCATGTGAAGATAAAATTGCCGTGGTCGTCCAAATGCCCCCCCCCCCTAATTCTGTTCCGTCGCACTCGACCTTCGCTGGGCGAGCAGAGGTCAAGGTCAGCAGAGGAGGATTCAAAACATCATCAGACGCCCCTGGAAACACAATTTCGCTGACACGAACGAAGTGCAAACATTTTTTTATTTTTTTATCCCCCCCCCCCAGGCTCGAATCCCCCCGAGGAGCCTTTTTCTTTTTCTTACAGCTTTCCTGAGAGGCCAGGGCAATCAAGCACTCTACCTTGTTAGGAGGTGTTAATTGGAGTTAGTCAGACTCCTCACTTTGTCAGGGAGTCTGACAACAGAATTAATTAGAAATTTGAGTATGTAAATCAATTCCAATTGGGGTCCTTATGGGGAGGGGGGGGGGGGGGGGTTGAAGTATATTTTCACTGAGGAAAAACAGGTGCCGAGCACACGCGCCAAGCAAGTCTCTGTGTGACTTCTCTTTTTGTGGATTTCATCTTCGCTAATCCACTTTTCGGAGAGGCCATCGCTCTACGGTATAAATAGACGTGTTGACAATGAGTACGTCGCCCTTAGGTTGGACGGATGACGGAACCGTTTTACCGTTGCCCCTCCCCCGCCGCTTTCATGTTTTTTCTACGTGCAGTTGCTGTTACTTAGGTGAATTATGAAACGTGTGAAAACGCCACGGCAACAAACAGACGGATGTAGTACGACTGCGTTCCTTTTTTTGTGTGTGTGTGTGTGTGTGTGTGTGTGTGTGTGTGTGTGTGTGTGTGTGTGTGTGTGTGTGTGTGCTCCGTGTTGCGAGTGGCGTCATGTAAAACATGTACATCTCGTTTATTCCAATCACACTCTTCTCGCTCGCATGTACCGGTGGCACCTTGTGACACTCATTTGCGAGCATGAAAAGGGATTGCTCAGCTCTTTTAGAGCACAAACACATCATGGCTTTTGAGAATTTCTGCCTATAAGAGAAAAAAAAAGCGACAGACGAGCCTTAAAAACAAGAAGAGAGCGTTCACTGTTAGTGACATCTCAAACCCTCCTGTTTGTTCTTTTTAACCATGCATATGCTTTTGTGTATTTCCGACCAGAGCTGCAACAGTTAATTGGTTAGTAATCGACTAATTCATCAATCGCCAACTATTTTAGTAGTTTTTATGAATAAAAGGCAAAATTCTCTGATTTCAGCTTCTTAAATCTGAATATTTTCTGGTTTCTTTGCTCCTCTGTGACAGTAAACTAAATACCTTTGTGTGCAGACAAAACAAAAAACATTATCTTGGAGTTTTGGGAGAACACGATCGACACTTCGTGTTTGCATATGAAGCAAATCTTGTGCAGAGGAAGTAGTGCAAAGCTTATCGAATTTTAATTTTCAACTCATCACGGGAGAAGCATTGATTACTACACCAAATTAAAAAGATGGAATTGGCTTCTCTTTTTATTTTTTTTGCCCCCCCTCCCCCTCAAGGCCACTGTATTTGTCAGATGCCGGGTTCATAATTTGCATCCTGCTCGTTCTTGTGTCAGCCTGACGGCAGCAGCCGCCACAGGGGCCTCCGTTTTAGAGGCCCGACTTCCTGGCCTCCTTAACAAGCCATAAAACACAGTTCCAAGTCCCTACTGCATGTGCACGTTCACACGCTTAACAAGACATGCACAATTTCCATTTAAAGTTTGACTAATTTGAATGCATGAGATCCCCTTTTTCTTCCTCCTGCTGCAACTGTGTTTGTATGTTTTTCAAATGCGTTTAGGTTCTCCGACTTCGCGCGTGAATGAATCATACAGAGAAGGACGTTTGGACAACGCTTTATGAAAAGCCGTTTTTTTTATTATCCATTTAATCACACCTCCATGAAGACAATTTGTACAAGATACATCACATTCTAAAGTGCACGAATACTGTACAACAAAAATGACTTAAATACGCTGGAGAATAAAAAGAAAGAAAAATAAAATCACATTTGTGAAGAAGAAGGAAAAAAGTTCTTTCTGTAAAAAATAAATGAATTAAAAAAGGGGACATGCTTTTCTTTTCCAAAAACAACAATCACTACGCATGTTCAGGTATGTGAGTTAGAGGGACTGGCCTGGGAAAATAACCGTGTGCAGCTTGCTTTGGGGGGATTGGGGGGGGGGGGGGGGGGGGGGGGGGCAACACTAAGCTTTGGCACCTTTAGAGAGAAGAGAAAAAAGACATTAACAAGGAATGGAGAGCACTCAAAAGAATTCATATAGAGTTTCAATAAATACAGTCTTAGGGGCTTGTGTAGAATGCATAATAACCCATGCCTTTTGGGTTGTCCTTGTTGTACTCCTCCGTAGTCAAGTCCTCACACTTGATGGTGGGGGAGTTCTCTGTGCTCGAGCCCCCGGGGGACATCCTGCGCCTCTTGCACACCATGGAGTACACGCCAGAGTCGCTAGAGTCAACTGATTTCAGCGAGTGGGACGTCTCGATCCAGGTCGAGGCCGGCGGCGCGCTCTCCTCCGGCAGCTTGTCCTTTGTGGCCCCCAGCTGGTCCTCGGGGAAGGCCGGGGGGCTCGGGCGCGGGGACCAGGGCAGGCCCGTGGTCATCTTGCGCTGGTAAGTGCTTCTGGTGCCCCAGCCCGCCGCCATGGAGGCGAAGGCCGAGTCCGGGTAGTAACTGAGGGCGTGGGACGTCTGTAGGGACAGCGGCTTTATGCCGTAGGACAGCAGGCTACTGGTGGAATAGTCATTGTCGTAGGACAGATCCAGCTTGTTGGAGCCCGGCTGCTGGACCGGGGGGACGAACCAGCGCTGGGCGGCGGCGGAGGCGGCGGCCGCGCTGGCGTCCTCGCTCTGCGGTGAGAGGAGGCTGTTGGTCTGGGGCACGGCCCGTTCGCCGGTGTAGAAGCGGTTCTGAGGCAGGTTGTTGACAAACTGGTCCTGAAAGAAAGGCTGCATGGCGTAGCGGGCCCCAGGCACGATTTGGGTGGAGCGGGGGGAGTCTGTCGGGGACGGGGTCAACCGGTCACTCTCCGGGGCGGTGTACATCCTGTGCAACAGAAATAAGGAACTTGTTTACAAAATAGAAAGGGGGGGTCCAAGAAGGAAAAAAAACAAAACAGAAAACAGGTCGACCGCATTGCTCGAAACTCACGAGTCATAATTGTCCCGGAAGCCTTTTGCAAATGGGTTGTGATCTATCTTCAGCTGTGTGATCTGAAAACAAACAGGCGAAGAAAACAACTCATTATATTCCTGTTTAAATAATCTACGTACACGAGGGACTTCATTTCAGAATAAAAGCAAGAAAGAATTTAACGCGCAAAATTCGAGCTTTGATTTTGAATGAATCTAAAATAACAGAACCGTGACTGTGACTCTTACGTCTGTGTTCTGGTAGGCGGTCACGGCTATAAACTGGTTCTCTGGGAAGGTGAAGGTTTGAGTTCGGGCCTCGTTGCTCATGTCCTCCACTCCGTCTTCCGTCACCTCCACAATGTGCAGCCGTGGCTGGTATTTATGAAGCGACTGCAACACGATCATCTGCAGGGAGGAGGAGGGGGGACGGGACGTGTGGTTAAACAAAAAACCTAAACACATCCGCTCTTCACTTTCGATTACAGTGTGAACTGTAAGAAGCTGGCAAATATTATTTTTCTTTTTTTTTTAAATGAACTGAATAAATAAATAAAAACAGAATCCAGGTTTATAAAAATGAATAATAATTTGGCAAATGTTGTATTTCGAGCAGGTCAGACAGACGGATCAGTGTCTCACCTGTGTGTTGTTGTTGTTGGCCCCTTTGTTGTTGGTCAGCTTCAACTTGCCAAAAGAGATTTCTTGCCTCATCCAGTGAGCACCAGTGTTCGGAGATTCAGGGTGAACATACATCTTGTTGCCTAAAAATGAAGAAAAAAAATTACGACTTAAGTGAAATGACAAACAGAAAACCTTTGTCAGAGTCAAAAACTGATTAAAAAAAAAATCTTATAATGAATATAGTTTCTTATCATCAAACAACTTTTGAAAAATAATAAAAACATATTCCTGTGATTCAAAGTATTTGTTTTCACCGATTAAAAATAATTCAATAATAGTTGCTTGAAGAGCTCGTGACTTTATTTTCCAATATAATAAAATTTGGAAAAGAATTATTTGTAAAATAATTTTTCCCCTTATATATTTTTCTATTAAGATCAAATTATCAAAAGAAAAATGAATAACTACTTGATTATATTTAAAGTTACAACTCTTTATCATTTAATAAATAAGGATGTACATTTTTTATTTATATAGCACCTTTTGAAACAAAGATACAAAGTGCTTCACATGATACATAACAAGAAGCAAACAATAAGGCATATTTAATAACTGCTTCTCCGAGATGGCCTGACACTCCAAAATAAATTACACTTAAAATGTATAAATTGATCCATTAAAATACTCAAAATCCAAAATTCTCGAGAGCTGAATTTGATTGTAACTATGAATATATTTATTTTCAAAACCATTAAAGCTTCATTATAATATTTTACGCCAAAGCTGTCACGACAAAAAAATGCAACATCTGCTTCATCGAGTATATATTTTTTTGAAGCATTTGTGAAATTTCGAAATACAAAATTGGCCAAATTCTCAATAACTTGATCTCAAAGTGTCGATAACTCACCTTGCATATTATTGTCTGCTTTGCCACACGTGACCCACTTTCCCCCCTGAAAGCGCCAGTGGTTCGGGTCGGCCAGCACCACTTCTACAAACACGTTGTAATGTGCCGTGAGGTTCAGTCCGGTGATGTTGAAACTGAGGAACGGAAACATCCGTCTGGAAGAAGGAAAAACGGGAATTACTAAGAAAAATGATCCTCATAAATATCGAGCAGGAAAAAACGCCGAAACAAAAAAACACGCTGGCAGTGGTCGTGTTTGGCAGAATTGAAATCATTGCATCGGTGCCACGATTAAACTGTTGCGTAAAAGTGCATTTACAATTTAGCTGAAACGAAAACTTGAAAAATGTATTCGCCAAAAAATGCGTAAAAATGCGTAAAAGCGAGATATGGATCAGTTTTTGCTCGTGCGTAAAAAGTGGTGGCCAGAAACCACTGCTGGCCTCGAAACGAAAAGGAAACAAGCCAACTTTAGAGATAAAATAATACAACATTCATGCTTGTTGGTGTTTTTCAAATCAGCCCCTCAGATCCTCCGGGCGCGCGTCATGCTCACCTGCCCTGTTTGGTGATGATCATCTCGGTCTGGTGCCGGTGGAACTTGAGCCACAGGGGCCGGTTGCACAGGTACACCTGCGCCCGGGCTCCGGCGGCGGAGCCCGGCAGCGACATGGAGCCGATGCCCGTGCCCGTCCCGGGGTAGGAGGGGTACAAGCAGCCGGGCCCCTGGCTGAACTGGTACCCGGCGCCGGCGAACTGACTCCGGCCGGTGCACACGGACGACGAGGAGAAGCCCGCGGGCGGCAGCACGGATCCGTAATGAAGCGACGCCGGGTACCTGGAGCCGCCGGAGCCCGGGTACACGGAGCCGGCCTGTCCTGCGTAGGGGAAGAGGGAACAGGGGCTCGCCATGTCGGCACTCGCCTGGGACGACGAGATGAAGTATCTGTCGGAGCCCAGCTCGTCTATGCTGTAGCGCCGCCCGCTCGCCAGCTCGTCCTCGCCGAGCACCGGGGAGCCTTTCCTCGCGTCGGGCGCGGACTTGGCGGTGAATGCGTCGCCCGCCTCGCCCAGCATCCCGCCGCCCACCGCCCCGCTCAGGTACTTCTTGGGCGCGCTGCTCGACTCCGACTCCGTCCGGTCGACGTCTTGGTACTCGAGCTGCTGCTGCTGCTGCTGCTGCGACGCGGCCGCGGGCCTCGGGCTGTTGGCGACGCTGTCCGACGACGAGAGGTTGTAAAAGGTTTTGGGTAAATTGATGCTCGCGCTGGGAAGGATGTTCTCTAGCTGCATTGTTGTCGTGGGGGGGGTGTTGGGGTTGTTGCAGGTGGTAAGGGGAGAGTTCTTAAAGAGGAGTCCCAGAGAGTGGATCTCGGCCGAGGAGGCGACACGGCCACCGGTGCCCTGGTTGTCTCTGTGCGCGCGCGTGTGTGTGTGTGTGTGTGTGTGTGCGTGCGCGCAGCCTCCCTCCCTGACGAATGATGGAAGGAGGTTCAACCTTCTCCTCACCTACGGGTTTTCGGATCTGATTATGGGCTGGACGTGGGATGTGCAGCGGCTCTTATAAAGATTGTCCCCACACACACACACACACACACACACTGCTGATTGTCAGCGTTAGGGGCGGGGAGGAGCTTTTTGGAGAAGCACCACTCCTGCAGCCCCGCATGTTTAATTCAATTACAAAGTAATATCTGGCACATGAGAGCAACTTTGTGGCGACTGTCGACGCGTTTTGTTCATTTTTAATGATTTAGATTCTCACCCAACCTGCAGTGTAGACGCCACTTTGCGCGCGGCCATAATCTAAAAAAAAAAAAGGGCAAATAATGTTGGATTTGTTGTAGAATTTAAATCAAACATTTAAAAAAAAATACAACAACAAGGGAATTTCTTCACATGTTTACCTCAAACGCAAAATCCCTGATTTCCCCCTTTACGCACTCGGTGCCTTGGAAACGTTCAGCTTCGAGGCTCCAGCGTCCTGCAGCGCGCACACACACACACACTCAGATCGTCAGATGACTTCTTCTCACACACACACACACACACTCCCATCCAACAGCAGACGACGAGACCTTCCCCCACCTGCAAACACTCCAACACGTTTCCCGAAGAGAAAAAAGAAATGTTCACATGTGCACCTTGTTTCCTATAATTGGACTGCGACGCCTCTTCCACGTCCAGGTCTCCAGGCTGGATTACAACTATCGACTGTTAAATAACACACACAATATCTCTTTTTTTTAATGAAATATTATTTTAGTAAAGAGTAAAGGCCTGTCTTCTATTTTTTTTTCCAGAATGAAGAAAACATCCACTGATGTTCCACTTTTAAAACATTATTATGTGTTAAATTATTACAAACATTTAAATGATCGTGAAATTAATCACTAGATCACAATCGGTGGCTATAGAGTCCATTATATAATAAGCAGTCACATGATATTTATTTAATTTAGGCCTGATTTATGATTAAAAAAAAGAATAAGAAATATAGATATTTATATGAACCTGTTTAATTTAAGATGAAGCTCTGAATATTTGGAGGCAATTTCTGAAGTGAGGAGAAGTTAACATGGGGGCGAACGAGCGAGATTAATTGGTGATAGATCTCACACACACACACAAATATATATATATATATAGTAATATACATATATATCGTGGAAGTGAACAATTAAAAAAACGAACCAATATAAAACAGAAATGAATACAGAACTGTGTCCCCACACACACACACACACACACACACACACGCAGAGGGAGAGAGAGAAAGTGAAAACAAGAGATGATCAAGAGACATGATATATATATATATATATATATATATATATATATATATATATATATATATATATATATATATATATATTAATAAATAAAATTTAAAAAAAACATGTCTCTCAACAGACGTCGTTCCCACTGACCCTCCCCAGGTTTTTCTAACGATAAAGGAATTTGTCAACGCAGTGACTCAGAGACAGCGCCCTCTAGTGCCCGGCGGCGGCCACTCTCCCACCCTCCTTTGCATTAAAAGTAACTTTAACAGTGTGAACGAGCCGCGTGCAGACTTCTCTATACTTGCGTCTCACTTTACATCGTCTTCAGCTGCAGCAGTGAACAGGGTGTGTGTGTGTGTGTGTGTGTGTGTGTGTGTGTGTGCGCCTGTGTGTGTGTGTGTGTGTGTGTGTGTGTGCGTGCCTGTGTGTGCGCCTGTGTGCCTGTGTGTGTGTGTGGCCAGTCTGTGCATGTGTGAGTCTTAACGTAAGCTGCAGGGGGAGTAGAGGGAGGGAGGGGGGGGGGGGGCGGGGTGAGATGAATTTGGGGAAAATGGGGATACAAATCTGTGAAAAGCTGAGGGAGGATCTCGGCTGGAGGCAGATTGGCTCGTGTCATAAATGGGACAGTGGAGCTGGCAATTGGGCCGTCGGGGGACCGGGGCTACACGCGCCCGCTGCACACGGCCTGTCAATCAAGAGCCCGAGCCGAGACCCCTTCCCAGGTTATACTGCGAAACACCAGCCCGAGGAGATCAGCCCTCCTCCAGTCGACTCAAACTCTCGCTCCGTTACTTATTTTTGAGCCCCGTCTCTTCTTCTGCCCTCTGCAACAAATGCAGAATTCCTCGGGGGGACACTTGTGAGTCGACGCCTCAAGAGCAGATGCTTTTCGTTCTTGTTTTTGTGGCCAGCGACTTGATTTGAGCTCAGTCGGGATCAGGAACTACTTGTGCGAGTGCAGAAGAATTCACAAGGGGATCCTCATGGGCCTGTGAAATATTTGGTCTGTTTACGTCTCTTCTCTCTCTCTGCCTCTTACGGAGAGGTGCCGCTCTCTTGACTCCAGCCCGTTCACTCTGTGGCCAGGAGATACATCCACAGTTCAAAGGACAAAAAATGCATCTGTATTAATATTTCACAACTCAGCTGTCAGCACCTCACGTGGCTGCCGTTTAAGTTGTCTTATCTAACAGGCCCTTGCTTTACTGATTCATTATGTTGAGGGAAGTACCACATAAGTTGGCTTTAATTGCACCTGCACACACGCGTGACGTGTACGATTAAAATATGTGAATTTTCCTCATTGCACGGCCGACCTTGTGCTTTCAGAGGATTACAAGCCCGTCGGGGAGTAAAATCGCCCAATAAAAGCGACTTTAACGTTATTGTTTTAATGGCCCTGGGGGTTTTGAGGTATATGTCGGTTCTCCAAAGTGACCCCCGAGTCTCACTCGCCATTCGAAAAGGCCCGAAAACAGGATAAACGTGATTTACAGGCCACCTATAAATAAACTAATTCCAAATGAGGTGGATGTTTAAGGTCTGACTCATGAAGGAGCTCCCACGTGTGACCCGTCAGCGTGCTACCTTGACCACCTATAAAAGTCCAAGTGCGTCTGAGGTGACCCTCCGTGGCCCCGGGGGCCAGGGCCCGCGCGACAGGGGTGGGGGAAGTCCGCGCCATATCGTTGTCAGAGTAGATCATCAGCAGAGCACATGAAAGGAGAACATTCCAGGTTTTATGGGCCGAGGTGGCTGCCGAAGCCTTTGCTGCCGAGGTGAATTCATGTACCCCATTGCAAGGATTAATAACGCGGGGTCTCATTAGAGATCCTCGCCGCGGAGACCCCATGGAGGGAGGGGGGGGGGGGGGGGGGGGGGGGGGGGGGGGGGGGGGGGGGGGGGGGGGGGGGGGGGGGGGGGGGGGGGGGGGGGGGGGGGGTGTTGCTGGGAAAAAGAGAGCTGAGTTGCAACTTGCGCCGCCTGCTCCTCCGCAAATCATCATCCTCAGGAGCACTTTTATTGGGAAAGAATTTATCTCGCGAGTTTATCAAAGATGTCCCCCGGACCCCCCCCCCCCAGTATGTTTTCCAGCGTTGGGGGAATCGAGGACGTTGAATCAAAGCGGCAGCGGCCTTTTACGCGAGGAAGAGCTTATGTTACAGACATGCTGCTGTCTTCAAAGACGTGAAGGCGACAGCGTTCATCAATTTCCATTCGGGCTGCATATTGCTCTCATCAATTATACCTTTCTCCTTTTTCTCTCTTCTTGTTTCCTTGTCTCCACCCTTTTCCCTCATGATTTAAACAGCGCAGGCCCCCCCCCCCCCCCCCCCCCATCCTTCAGACTGCACAACAAAACAACAACGTATTTGTCTAAAACAAGGGGCCTCGTGCCTTTTCTTCCTTTTCACCTATATGCTCAAAGAGCCACATTAGAATATGTAAAGCACATCCGAGGCTATTCCGGTTGTCATTCCGGGGAAGAGAGCAAATTATCATGAAATGAGAACCTGAGAACCCGAGACCCTGCGGGGAATTCCCTTGTCTATATGCGGCACGTTTTGAATTCCTCAGAATGTACATTAAAAAACAAAACAAGCCAGAAATGCATGGAAAACCATTCAAATGCTACTTTGCGTCATATCGACAGATAAGTCTCCGCGTCAGCATGTCGCTGCATGCATGCATGTGTGCGGAAGGAAGCGGTGGATTGTGGCAGAATTGTATCTGGGGGGGGGGGGGGGATATGTGAGCTCCAATACTTCTGTGGTTTTCAGGGGGCAATGATAATCCACTTGTGTTAAGACAGATCTTGGAAAAAAGAATAAGGTGCACCCGATGCATTCAGGGAAATAGGATTGAAGCTGCACTCACTGTATTTCCCATTCCCCCGATGCAACGATAACATGATTTTTGGATTACTGCATTACAGGAAGTGTCACCCCGCCGCAGGGGGGGGGGGGGGGGGCCTCGTGGGAAAAAAAGCAGCAGCAGGTACACGCGTCTGGAAGCCAGGGTGAGGTTCAGCTTCTGATGTGATTTTTTTTATTTTTACAAAATTCATTAACTCTGTCTGTTTCACGCCGGAGCAGCCGGAAAATTATTCGTATCCTCGCATGGTAATGTTAACCAGATGTCGAAAAAAACTAAAAAAACATGGAATAAATGCACATAATCACTATTTATATTGAATAGAAAAAAACAAAAAAAAAAACAGCTAAAGTAATCACCTGCAGCAGGGAGTCACAGTTATTTTTTTTTTCCTTCCCCTCTTGGAGTTGAGTAAGCAGATCATCGAACTGATTTTGACACATCCACTCCTTTTTTTTCTTCTTCGTCTTCGTCTTCTTCTTCTACTTCCACTCACCGTGTCGTCACGGGCGCAACATGGACGGTCGACCGCTGGCCCGAGTCTCACCCCCGTCCCCGTCTCAGCATCAACCTTTGTTGACCCACTTCTCCCGGCCCATCCTCCAGAAGCAGCAACCCCCCCCCCCCCCCCCTCCCTCCCTCCACCACCACCACCCCCGGCCCCCTCCGAGGAATCGACATGAGGGACCGGGGCAAAATAGCAGGTGCTAAAAGTTTGACAGCGCAGACTGGATATTTGTGCTCCCTGGAACGTGAGGTGTAAGGGGAGGGTGGCGGGAGTCGTATCGACTCGGCATTAGGCCTCCAGGATAACACGGGGGCTGAGCTCTCGTGGTGGGGAGTGGGAGAGATAGCCCCCCCCCCCAACCACCACCCCCTTGCACTTGAGCTTGTCAACCAACCAGCCAGCCATGGGCCACCAGGACGCAGCTCACCCCTGGTTCTCCGTCCGCTCCCACAGCACTATTACCGCCAAACAAGCTGGGCTTTTATCACATCGCTGACCCTGACTCAGAAACTGCATTTCGGACGAACCCCTTTCTTCCTTTTTTTCTCTCTCTTTTTTTGGACAGGCAACACAAACAGATTTACACCACGGGAGTATTCTGCCGCTGCCGCTGCTCGCTCCTGCCTCGGTGTGGTTAAATCAGTGAGTCAGAAGTGAGAATGTAGAGTTTTAACACTTCTCGCTCCCGGTATGAAAGCTTCTAGGGAGGAAAGCCCTCGCCGGCTTACCCGTCTGCCAACCAGAGGCGTACGCTCGCGGGAGGGTTTTATGTAGACATGATTAATGGTTTAAGGTTGACCCCCCCAACCCCCCCCTTCATCCCCAGTGAAAGAGGGGATGTTGCCCTGGCATCTCCAGTCACCTCCGGGGAGTCGGGGGCTACATTCACTGTGCTAGAAGGCGCTCACATGTCCCTTTGGAGTCCAACGGAGGAAGAAAACAAGCCAGTTTGAGGCCTCAATTGTGTGAATATTGGCCACATTCAAGTCAATATTATCATTATTTTTAGTGCTCGGTGCAATCATATATTGAACTAGTTGACAAGGTGCCAAATTATTCACCGAAAACTGGGGAATATTTTTGCCTCGGAGAAACGCATCCAGCAGCCATTAGATATAATTAGAGAGCACAGAATGCTTTTGTATTAAAACATGTGCTGCAATTTGGCAGCTGTAATAATTTACATGCGCCGGGTCACGCCGCGCACATGCATGGCGGCGCGCGCGCGCCCGCGCGCACATATGCTCGTATGTACGCGCCCGTATGCATGCGCACACACGGAGGGGACCTCGGTGCGGCGGACGCCTTCAATATTGAACCCAGACCTTACAGGCCCGGTCTCTGTATTGACATGTAAATGGTCTACAACAATCTGCGGCCCCGCTCGTCTGCTCCGTCCCTCCAGCCGTCTGGGTGCCGGGGAAGGGAGCTGCTATAGTCAGATGGGGTGGTGGTGGTGGGGGCGGGGGGGGGGGGTGGGTGCCGGGGGAGTGGGGGGGGGACCCACATCAGATGGGCTCCCGTGGCTGTGGAGCCAAACGCTTCGGAAGGGAGCGAAGGGAAGAGGCTGCCCGCCTGGCAGCCACCGAAACAGCAGGGACTCCCACATAGCATGGAAGTGGTCCATGGTTGGGTCTCTGACTGCAGAGCAGGGGAGGGAGATGGAGAGGGCCGATCAGAAGGCCTTCACGTCCAACCACAATCCCCCCCCCCCCCACCAAAGACGACAACCTTCAAGGGGGAAGCCCGCTCGAGTGTGCGCGGCTTTCACAAATGAAAAACTCGGCGGGGGCCGTCGGGCGAGGCTTCCTCGAAGAGGGCTGGGAACCTGGTCCCCTCCTTGTGGGCAGAGGTGTTATCTTTGACAAGCGGTATATGTGGATGTCGGAGGGGTGGGTGTCGACGGTAAGGACATTTTGACGAACAGCCGTGAGCGGGCGTATCCAAGTCACGTGGCCGTGATCGGGGAAGGAGCCCTGTCTGTATTGGTCCCTCGCGATCATCTGTCAAGTGTTTGCGTGTCCTTCTGTGCTGGCGGGTCAGACGCGGTGGAGGGTCTAGACACAAGGACCAAACATTCTGTCTGACGGGGGGAGCGCTTGTTTCGAGGTTCGTCCGATGGTTGTGGACCTTGACAGGACAGACCAGCCGAGACCCGACACAACCCAGCGTTAACGGTCCAGACTTTAAAAGAGAAGATTGATTTCAGCGTTTCTTTCCCCCCGCGCGGTTCGAATGAAAAGTTGTGGGTTCTTTTTAAGCATCTAGGGGGAGTTGACATGAACTGCAATCGAGCCCAAACAGCTAAAGAGCAAAGTGTTATATTTTCGTTTGATTTGCAAATGTCCCCCGAGCTTCAGGGATAACCGTAGACAGATTTTGGACAGAGCGGGCCCCGGGCGCATGTTTTTACGCCCACAGGCACGAGAGCGGCATCGAATCCGTCTCATCTAACTTCTCGGCGAGAGAGCGGACGGTTTTCTCTCTCTCTCTCTCTCTCTCTCTCTCTCTCTCTCTCTCTCTCTCTCTCTCTCTCTCTCTCGGTGTCACCTAAAAACAAGTAACCGTCCTTCACAGCTCTGGCGGAATGAGGGGATCCCCCGGTGATGTCCAACCTCCAGTTGCAGAAGATGATTTGGCAGAGGGCACGCCAGGGCCCCCCCCCCCCCCCCCCCCCCCCCCCGATACCTCCCACCCCTGGTTGTCCCCCACCTCCTCAGCAGCAGCACCACCGTCACACCTTCTGCGCAGAGGCAGACGAAAGGGGGGCCCCAGGCTGATGTGGTCTTCGTACGAAATTGTGTCGGTGCGCGTGGGTCTCGCCGTGTTTTCTGCCTCGTGCCCTCCAAGTGTGTGTGTGTGTGTGTGTGTGTGTGTGTGTGTGTGTGTGTGTGTGTGCAAGCAATTAGCCGTGTGGGGGACAATGCAACACGTTAAACCAGCGTGGGAGGTGTGAAGACAGGGGATCTGCTGCAGTCGAAATGAACAAAGGAAAAAGAAAAAAACCTGCGTTTTTGCTTTGTTTTTCAGGTCCTTGCGAAAGATTTGCACTTAATCATGTTCGGCGTTTGGCCTTTTCCTGTTTCTCTCGCCGTCTCCCCCCCCCCCCCCCGTAGAGTTTGAGTTGCTTGTCACATGTCAGGGTCTCTGCACGGGACCGTCAGTCAAAAGTTGCACGTGCAAAACATGCATGGGGGGCCAGGTTTGTTGTCGATACATCGATACAACGCAATAGTTCAAATGTACCGAGACGTTTCGCACCATAGAGGACAAGCAGGACGGTTCTGAAGCGACTCGTGTGGGCGTTGGGGACCAGACCCCCCGGCTTGTTTTTCACCTGTGTGGTTCGCTGTGGTCGGCAGTGACTCAGCCAGAGCTGCAGAGGATGTGAGTAGGTGGTCCCACACCACACTGGAGCCATAGTTCTCTTTCACTTCATCAAATGAATCTTGTTTCAAATTCACTTTAAAGGGACGTTTGAAGGCAACATTTGTTATAGTGCCAGTAGAGTTTTCTTGTAACTCATGTACTTCAGACTAATCATACGTGTAGATTGTTGCATGTATTATGATTGGGAAGGCCACTGTCACGATGAGAGTCTTGATGTCTTACCCAGCTTGTTTTGCATGGCGTCCTTTATTGATATCCATCCCTCCTGTCACACAGAGAACTCCGCCGTTTGGATGGGAACTTGGTGGCAAAAAAGGTTTTATAGAATATTCTAGTTTTTTAATGTCATGAATTCTGTCAGAAAAGGTGATGATATGTTCCATTAAATTGTAATTTAACGTGTCACAGATGTTCTGTGTTGCTAAAAACTAGGACCTGACTGAAAGGGACTTTAAGGGGGCCGATGCAGGGATGATTTATTATATTAGGCTGTTTAAAGTAAATGGTACCGATAAATAAGCGAATAAATATATTTTAAAAAAATCTGAAAATCATAAAAAGAAAAATTGCCAATGAAAAGAAACAACAAATACAATCAAATATATATAATTTCCCATCCATCCATTATTGAACCCGCTTTATCCTTTAAGTGTCGCAGAGAGGCTTTGACACTGGACGAGACATATTGAACCTATTTTTTTTTTTCACGTAAACACAAACGCACGCCTTTTCTGCATTGCTTATTCCATCTTATTCCATCAAACTTCTCATGTCTGCAAACAATACGTCTGTGAAAGGCTCACAATGACCCATATTATCGCCCGACCAATATATGTGCATATATATTTAAAGGTCAGGCTTCACTGTTAACATGAACAACCGCAGCTGGAACGGTTTAGTGGGTCACACGCCTGACTCTGGTCCAGAAGGTCTGAACCAATCGTGTTGTTAATCAGGGCCGTTATAACGCGGTCCGTCCAGGCTCCCGCTGAGCTGCATATGACAACAGGTCACCTGTCAGTCACCTTTTTTAAATTTGAGGC
Source organism: Scophthalmus maximus (assembly GCF_022379125.1). Lineage (NCBI taxonomy): Eukaryota > Metazoa > Chordata > Actinopteri > Pleuronectiformes > Scophthalmidae > Scophthalmus > Scophthalmus maximus. Next base: position 11,984,847 of record NC_061536.1, on the reverse strand, counting down.
AGGTGGCAGAGGACTCGTGGGGGTTCGCCGGCGGTTTCAGCTGGTCACGGTGGAGGAGGCAACAACGCCGATCACAACTCGCTTTGCTTTAAATGGCCACACAGCTTCGTCTCCCTTTAAAAAGCTAAGATGAGATCCGAATCCCGTCCCAGTTTGCGCTCACCTGTGACTTTGTGCCGGCCTCGGCGGGGGCTACCAGGGTTACCCCACGTGATGTATGATTGCTTAGCTGCGACTCCCACGGCAGGATTGATTGAACGTGTGTGTGTGTGTGTGTGTGTGTGTGTGTCTGTGTGTGTGTGTGTGTGTGTGCTGTACGAGTGCGACGCTGCAGCCTGCTGGCCGTCCTCCCTGCGGGGGGGCCAGAAGGCACGCTCCCCGAGGCCTGCCAGCTTCTCCGCAGCCCCGGGGGCACACTGATGTCAGGATGGCAGGAGCCTGTGGGCGGCTGCTATTAGTGAGTCCCCCCTCGCACCGGATGCTGCAGTTCCATCAGCTGGTTGCGCAACTTGCTTCTCGCGGAAACCGGGGACACGTGTCCGTGTCGAGTGGGGTCGGGGGTTAGGGGGGCTAACTGTAGCGCAGGAGCACCTTCGTGCACGGTGGTGACGAGACGGCACGCCGGCGTCAATCGGTCACTTTCACCACGCGCGGCCAATATCTCTTCCTCCAATTCGCATTTCAAAAATAACACAAGGATCAAACGCACCTTTCAAACAGCTGTCCTCCCGCTCCCGCGCCGATGGTTCGGTCCGGCCTCCCGTACTGAGCAGCAGCAGGGGCGAACCACCACATTTGGTGCCCAGCGTGGGGGCGGTCGGTGGGCTGACGAGCTCCAACTCTCCCATGGAGCTTTTCTTCCGCCTTCCCAGCGCAAATTTTGACTCACCTCATTTGCATCTGCTAATTAGATCCCGTTAGCATAATTCATACACACGACACCCTTCCGAGGCTAATGAATAGATACATCTCCAGACAACTCGCAAAGAGCATTTAATGAGACGCGATGCCACGCGAGGAAGGACGAAGGAGGAGAAAGTTGAGGAAGGAAAATCCGAGCGATTACATTTTGTACCCAAAAAAGTGCAGGTGGGATTTTCGATATTAAAACTTTGCCGTAATATTTGCAACGTAACAGATTCAACCATCACCTGTAAAGTGGTTCATATACATATTCAATGCAGCCTGCACACACTTCATGATAATGATGTTCCTTCTTCTCATGCCGAGTTCAAAAAGTTTTTAGAAAAATGTGTCTGTCATCCGTTTGCGATGGTACGAGAAGGGGGGGGGGTTGGGCGCTGCAGATGGCGGGGCGCGGATCATAACTGTGATTCTGAAAATCCGCCGCCAATCCAATATTCTATTTTGACGACCTATATGCAAAACGTTCAAAAACGAATGAATATTCATTCGGAGAAAACGGTAAAGATGATTCATCCGATGCAGCTGGGTATTATTCATAGAGGCAACGTGTAGAATGGCGCGGGGGCTCCCTGTCGCCAGGTTGTCGAGAGAAAGAGAAGAAAAACAATCTGGTCATGTACTTTTGACTATTCGAGCCGCTGATCTCTCTGTCTCTCTGAGTGCACAGCTTCCACCACAGGATGATTCTTATCACCGGTCGTCCTCCTCTCATCTTCAACTCCTCTGCTTGACACTTTTAAACTGGTCGTACAGCAACTTCCCTACTGTACATTTCTTTTTTGACAGCGCTCAACGGTCTCTTTTGATAGTTACACAGACCACGATCCCCCCCCCCCCCGCGCTGTCTCACACATCGACACAGGATGTGAGGTTGTGATTTGGAAGGGGACAAAAAACGGCACTGTTGTTTAACATGGAGACATGAACAGTCAAATTTGTGAAACCCTACTTTCTGAAAGTATTTTGTCACTTGACAGTCTCCTTCGACAACCACCCCCCCCCCCCCCCCCCCCACCACCACCTCCCTCTGTAAATATGAAAAAGAATTGAGATTTATTTTTCAAAACACAGAATGTATCTTTATCCAAAAGGTCGCAGAAGCAAATGTAGAAAAATTTATGTAATGTTCCACATGGAGGTAGAGGCACGACACTTTTTTTTTTCACGTATTTGAAATACTTTAGATTCATATATTTTCTTTTTTAAATTTTATATTTTGCCTGTGGACACGCTGAAAGTTTTCCACTGGATTACTTTCAATCATTTAGTAAATTATGAAATGCTCTATGCTATATATCAATATTTAGGGTCAGAAACAAAATAAAATAACCAGAAAGAATAATCCGTTATATGAAATTGTGATTTGATTACAAACAAATACAAAACATGAAACAATCCGTGTCCGCATCGCCGAGGCTCGCAAGCCCCGGGGGAGTCGCCGGAGTTGCGCCGTCGCCCTGGTGCGGCTCGCTCCGCCTCGCTCCGCCTGGCCGATGGAGTGACGACGCAGCGGGGCGTCTTCCAATCGCCTCAGCTGAGGCCTCATGGCTCCGGCCTGGCTGGAGGCCTCGCGATGTGAGACCGCAGCGAGCCAGGCCGGAGTGTGGGAGCGCTCGTCTGAGTGCGTCTACGAGTGACTGTGTGTCTGTGTGTGCACAGCGATGCCGCTTTGTGCATGAGCACTCCACAGTGTGTGTGTGTGTGTGTGTGTGTGTGTGTGTGTGTTTGCTCCCCCGTCTGCTCCCTCCAACCGGTTGATCTTTCACATTTCGCACGGGCAGGAGGGACAGGAGGCTGCCAGGCTGCGCCCGGAGCCTGGGTACAGTGCGGTGAGCAGTGCCCGGCATTCATTAGCACCTCCCAAGCTGTCTGCACTTTTTAAACCGAGCGGCTCGAGCTTCGAGCTAACGTGCGCTGGCTCCCCGCTCCCCGCTCCCGTCACCCCGGCGAAGGCCCCTCCGCCATGCGCTTGGCTCCGCTCCGCCACAGCTGAGGCCTCCGCTCTTGGCTGGGGCCCTTTCAACTTTGTCACAGTTCAGCTGCGGCGACGCGGTGGGAAGCCAGAGTTCACAGAACTTTTTTTGCGGGGGAGCGTGTCACTTCCTCTTGGACTATCTCACACCGACTTACTTGAAGGGGGGCACGTGGCGGGGGAATAAGCGGCGACGTACGCAGTTAATAATGTGGATTGTGGATATGACATAATGACGGAAATGTGCTCCAATCGTGCGTGCATGGGTGGGAAAGGTCCTCGCCCACCATCGCGAAGGCCAGGGCCTCGGTGGTACATCTGAGTCTTCTGCTGCTGGGATCATCACTTTGTTGAAGCGCTTGAAGCTCCAACGTGATCGGTTGGACAGTAGACTCGTACTTTCCGTTGCCTCTGACGGTGGAAGATATTGCAATGTGGTGGGAAAAGGGAAATAGAGAGGTACCTACGCTGATGCGATAAAGATGGTCTGCAACAACAAACCCTGACCCCTGACCTCTGACCCCTGACCCCTGATCCCTGACCCCTGACCCGATTCAAGATAAACGCATCGTTGAGATTAGAATAAAATCATAGAAAATGCGCGGAATGTTGCAATTGCGATCGTCCGCCACCGTCAGAATTCCGGGAGGAACGCGACAGTACGCACGCGCTGCAAGCGGTGGAGCCAATGAGCGACCTCCCTCTCATCGCGTTGTCGGGCCGCAGGCCCACCGCGGCGAAAAGCCCCGTTCCATTTCCGCTTATGAACCGTCGTCACGAACTCCAGGACACGACCACGAGGCTCACACATGAGCGGTTGTGAGCCGACGTTTTGCAGAGAGAGCGAGCAGGGAGGAGGGAGCATCATGCCTTCGGACCGAAGCTGTGATCGTGTGACAGGCAACATGACACAAGGTGCGTCTCACCTCATCACTCGTATCTTTTTTTATGAATATGTGTCCCTCCCTCCCCGCTACCCATCCTCATATGCTCTCCCCCGGTCGATCCTCCCTCGTCGCCTCGCAGGCTCAACAGGCTGGGGATACCTCGGAGAGCTGCGACCGGGGTGCAAAGAACGCAGCGGGAGTGGTCCTGGCACCCGCCCAGCCGCACTCCGTTGACGCTCGAACGTACTTCTCCGAAAAAGTGTTGTTTTTTTTTCAGAAAAAAAAGAAAAACCCTGCTACCAAACTTTTAAAGCTCTTTCATGGTTCATGAAAAGTGTAAAAAAAAAAAAAAATGACATGGACATGAATGAAATACTGTTAGATGGTTTTTGTTTGCATTGTTGACTGAAGCGGCCATTCGTTTATTTTTCTATAGCTATTACAGAGTATATGAATTCAAAGAGAAGGAATGCAACGAATAGATTAAACAGGAAAACACACTATTACTCATGTAGGTTTTATTGCTGCAAGCTACAGAAAAACATTTCTGAAAGTTTGAGGTCAAATATTTTTTGAACTATAATGATCAATAGTATGATCATCATGCCACTGGATTGTCATTTTGATCAGCATGTGAACAAATCTTTGAATTGTTTTTTTGTTTTGTGCAATTCTGTTACATTGGAGGAATTATTTCAATTTTGTTTCCTCGTGTTTACATTGCATATTTGCTTATTTGTCACTTTTCATATTGTATGCTGCCGTGACGTGCCAAATTCCGTAAAGTTGGTACAACTTCCATATGAAAGGTTTTCCCCGTGTGCGTTCTGAGGAAGACGCCGCTCCGTGGGCATCGTTGCCCTTCGCTGGACGACACGTTTTGAGCGCGTTGGCTCAAAACGTGTCGTACTTAGACTCGTGAATAGATCGCGGGGTGCGCGTTGAGCTGCGTCACGTGCGATCGACCAATCAAGTCCACGTCGCGTCCACTTTGGCGAATTGCAAAAGTGCAGGAAACCAAACAAGCAGACCATCGGAATTTACCCAGTTTCGGGATCAATCCAAAATCGGAGTAACCTTCCGCTGCCTCAACACAGCGATGCACCAACAATGCACCTGAGCACACCTGGTCTAAAGACACACGCGGCCGTGGGCGCTCCGATTGGTGCAAGTACTAAAGTACCAAAATGACTGAAACAATGTGGCAGCTGGACGGGGAAATGCAACAGTCTTAATCTAGCAGCGACGCGTAGGCACCAAATCTGAGATTGGGCCGTCGGAGTTCGAGGGGCTTTGGCGATGTGATGGGCCTTTTCTTTTCGGCGCCAACAAGCTTCATCAGAGCCCTAACAACCCAGCTGTCAAGCGGGACCAGTCCAAGTGACTTGGAGAATGAATTCTGTCGTCGGTGTGTCGCCTGCAGGCCACGATAAACGCTGGGGATTCATTTAGAGGAGACGTGAGCTGAAGGTCTGCGTGCGCCGCGGAAGGAACACCGCGTTCGCTCCCGTTCTTCCACGTGGGGGGGGGGGGGCGAGGGGGGGTAGAAGAAAAAAATCCATCTGTTACCCAGATCCACTGCAGCGCGCCACGCGCCCTGACAAACACGTTAGAAGCCGTAGTTTGGGGCTAATCAGCTCGATGGAAGACAGGCCGAGAAAAAGCCGCTTCCGCCGCGCGGCCGTGCAGCGGGAGGGGGCCCTAATGACATGTGATGGGGAATGTGTGTAGCCGCCGAGCCACGTCATTCTGGATACACTCATGATGGAAGGATAGACGGAGAGATCTGAAACTAATTAACACTCCGCGGCTCGACGGGGCTGTCATGTCTGTTACGGCGAGGAGTTTAAGAATTCACTTCCGTCGACTTAATTTTCTAATTAGTGTTTTTTTTTTTGTTGTTTTTTTTGCGTTGCATACACCGATTGACTTCAGTTTAACTGTAACTGAGCATCTCTATACGTTGTCGTAGCCAAAGACGAATACTCAACTTTCTTTTTGTAATATGCAGTTGGTTCCATTTTATGTGTGTGTGTATCGTCGTGTCTCCCCCCCCCCCCCCCCCCCAACCCCGAAGGGAAAAACGAAAAATCCGAGAAAGCATGAAAAGCGAGCGAGACAACACAGTTCTTTTGGAATCGGGGCGAACATCCGCAGCGGCGGAGCTGCAAAAAAGGGCCACCGCTGACTGGGACTAATTTTAGGGGGCGATGCCATGCGCACAGGACGACCTGCTGGGCCCCGGAGCGGGCCTTCGCCGCGCCGCGACAAACAAGCACGTGGGCGGGAAAAGGAGAAGAAAAAAAAAAAGAGAGAACGGAGAAAATTGATAAAACGCGGCGGCCCGGCCCACGCCAGGTTTTTTTTTTTTCTTCGTCTCTCTCCCTCTTCCAAGTGAACAATACCATCATTGTTCAGCGGGGGCTCTGGCACGGCTCGCGCGGTCGCGAGTTGATTGTTTCGTAAAAAAAACAAAAAAAAATCAACAACTTGGGGAAGAAGAAGAAAAAAGAAATGGAGATTCATGAGATTTCCTGGCTCCGGTTTGCCGATGTGGGTAGAACACATATATATACATATATATATATATATTTATATTTATATATATATATATATATATATATATACGTCTTTTATAAAAAACTGAACAATGTCACCTCACCACGCACGCAGGACGCGGAAATTACGGTTTGGACTTAAGAGATGTAAAGGCGACAGTTATTCCTGTAAAAGGTCTTTCATCGTTTCTCCACTTTTATATCTGTGTGTTCTCGGAGGCAGGCGGCGTCACGGTGCGTCCAGCTCCACCGTGACGCCGTTTGGGCAGATGCTATAAATGCGAAACAGAGAACTCCAGGGTCCACCCCTCACTCGGCACTCGGCACACTGGCCTTTGTCTGCGTTAATTGAGCCCCCAACCCCCCCGGCAAACCCGCCCCCCCCCCTCTCTACACACTCCATTTAATGGCCTGTTTAATACTTGTTGAAACAGAGCTAGTGCTGGAGGTTAAATACATCTTAATGCGCACGTTAATCCTTTCATTAAAAGAAATGTAAGGGCCGCTTTTCCAAAGCTTGGCGAGATTGCCGCCCATTAATTAGGGGGTGGGGGTCCCTCCATGCCCCCACCGCGCCGCTCGGGCCAGGCCGTGTGACACCACTTTAAATGGTGGGAGAGAGAGAGAGAAAGGACGGGGGGGGGGGGGGGCGGCTGAAAGAGAGGCCACCGGCCGCACAAACTGCTAATACAACTGGCATAAAGGGATAAAAAAAAAAAAAAGAAAGAAAAGAAGCCCGAGTTTTATTTAGCGAGGAGGCGTCAAAGAAAAAGCTCGGCTGTGGAAGCGTCAGTGCGCTGCGGGCCCTTTGGTAGAAGTTCAGTTGTTGGTAGGATCGGAGATTGGCGTCTTTTGATTGAAAAGAAAAATAGGAAAGCATTCCTTTTTTTAAAGGCCGCCATTTTTTCTAGCACACTATTCTGTCCTTCATTTAAAACAATATCGGGATTCTTTCCCACGCCTAGCGGCCCACTGGCCGAATGACCTTCTCTGTAACTTGAGGCTCGCTGATGCAAAAGGCAGTCGCAGTGAATTTACCAGCTACGGGAGCGTTTGTCTGTGTTTTTCACAGGGTGCAGAGTTGGCACAGCAGCATCTTTTCCGCGTGCTGCTGTTTCCACGACTCCTCTGCGCGGAGAGGCGGGCGGGCAGGGCGGGCAGGGCCCGACGACGCGGCCCTCGCCTGGGCTCCGAGCCACGCTCGGCGGGGTGAGGGCGTGTGGTCACAACACTCCTGCGTCCCCTCGCCCCCTCAAATCAGAAACCCCTGGCTCCTTCGGCCTCCAGCTCCTCTCCCTCCTCGTCTTCACCTCCTGTAGGTCAGCGGGGTCACGACAGTTGACCCCGCGCGCGGGAACAACGGTTCACCTGCGAACCGCCGTTCGGCAGACGCGACGCCCGACAAGTCCCCTCCGGAGTCACATAAGCAGATTGCCGTCGTCTTGAACACTGCCCCCCCCCCCCCCCCCGCCAGCCCCCCGCCCGCCCGCCCGCGTCCCCTCCACCCCCCCGCCATGCTGCTGCGCCCTGCTTTAATTTCCCGACACTTTGGAAGCTTTTCTCGCTGTATATTTTATCACTTTTTCTTAAGACTTGCGCTCAGCTACGCCTCAGCTCCTCTCTTAAAATACAGAGCCAAAAAAAACCCCAAGACAACTCGCTTCTTGGATTCTCTCTCTCCTCCTCTCCCTCTTCCCATTGTGAACAGGCTTATTGGATAGAGCGCACTTTAACAGAAGAATTTCACACTGTATTAGAAAAATGCATCTTTTCACACCTGTAAATATCTCGTCTTAATCTGCCCCCCCGCCCCCCCCCCCCCCCCCCCCCCCCCCCCCCGGAGGGCCGCGGAGGGGCCACGGTGGAATTTACCTCCATGGCCGCAGGGCTCGACAACACAGAATGAGATCACAATCGATTACACTGTTGTTACAGAGTGATCCTGTTTCTTTGTCCTCCAGTTGTGCGAGCGTGTGCGTGTTGCTGTACGTGTGTTCGTGCGTGTGTCCATTCATCCTTTGCTAAAACGGCAAAGTTGAATAAATAGCAGCAAACACCGTCTATTAATTCCCGACATGCGTCCTGGTTAATTTTAATGTGATTGAAGTGTGACAAAAAGTTGTGAGGTTTTTATTTATTTATCTCTTTTTTAAATTTTTTTGTTGGGGGGGGGGGGGTTTCGCTGTTGTGACGGAGCTGGTAGGTCTGTGGGCGTGCAATCGCACCGAGGTAGAGACACTCGGGGAGCGAGAGAGAGAGCGACACACAGACACACACGCACACACACTCGCACACACACACACACACACACACACACACACACACACACACATTTCGTCTCACCGTGCCAACAAGTTCAGGAGTGAGATCCTGCGGATGCGAGCACATGTAAAGTCATCATAACATTGGAACAAGGTTATCTGAGAAATGGCAGTCTATGTGGCAGTTTATGTTTTACCTTCGTGAATAGAAAAAAATATGCCGACCGATTGGGGAGGATTTTGCACACGCGCAAATGTTCACACACACACGGACACGTGTGCAAGGGAATGACGCGCACGGCCGCGCGCGCGCAAAAAAACCCAACACGTCCCCATCCAAAACACGCTCTGGATCACCTTGGAATTAATACAAACATCACACTTGTTGTTGTAGTAACATGAGATTCCTTTTTTTCCCCGGCCGTTTTCTTTCTCCCCCGGATTGTCGGTGACAGCGCAGCGCTTCTCTCTCGTCAGAGCACACGAGTCCTGACATGTAGCTATTGATCCTCGGCTACGATCAATCCATCAATTGACATGCTGTTGATGAGCAGGTGAACTTCAGTTGGACAAGTGTCAGCATGCCCCCGGTGCAGAACCCCCCCCGTCCCCGTCCCCGTCCCCGTCCCCGTCCCTCAGATATCTTTAATTGCCTATAGACGTCCACATCCACTCCCCCCTCCTCCCCCTTCCACATCCCTCCACCTTGCCCCCGGCCAGAGCAGGGCCAGGACGGCGGTCGGCGGACCTTGAGAGAGTGGTCTCGTCTGGGGCCCCCTTCCCCTCACACTCAGCCCAAAGTGTTAATAGATCCAATGCCATCTTATTTTCGCACTTCTGCGAGACGGCAAGGGGCGGCCAGGCGGGATCGGCAGTCTGCCGCGCGCTGAAAGAGCTGGAACAAGGGGAGGAGGAGGAGGAGGAGGAGGAGGAGCAGGAGTGGATGGAAGGAGGAGGAGGGGGGGGGGGGCAGCGGTGGGTTCGCAGCACTCCGCGGAGGAGGTCAACGAGAAGGCAGGGGCCACAAGTTCAACTGTGCTGAAGCGGGAACGGTGGGGAGTCAGGAAGGGAGGGGCCACAGATGTGCCATGTGAAGGAAGGCGACACTGCGCGGAGATGGATGGATGAAATATATAATAACATGGATGTTTTCTATCCGAAGCTCCTTTTGTCGGCAGAAAAACAAGGTGCGGGAGTCAAATGCTACAAACACGTTTCAAGCGTTTTCAGCGAGCCGATTCCAGTGCCGTCGTTCACGCGTGTCCCTGAGCGCTCTGGTGGTCGCGGGAGCACGGCAACTAGACGGCGGCAACGCCGGCTCCGTGAGTGCGGTTGGTTTATTTGGTCATTATTACATTTGTTTTATTTCAGCAACAATGACGATGAATGGTCACGAAACCTTGATGGGGAAGTAGTTTGAACGCGAACCATAATAACATTGTTTTTTTTAATCAAGTCAAACCGTCACCACGGCAACCAAACGTCACCCCAGTGACGGATCAGAAACCAGTGGTGTTTTTTGCAACCGTGATTTCTGTGTTGAGGTTTTTCGGAAAGCGTCGATAAAATAAATCTGTCGCCGCGTCAGATTAAAAATGAAACGATTGCATTGTTGGCATGTGTATGACAGGCACATGCACGGATACGGAAGCGTGGCACTCTTCAGCTGATGACACTTCCCCGACTGAGCGGTGAAAGCCTACAGATCCATATCCGAGTATGTCAACTCGAAGCAGCATCACGCCAGATTGTGTCTTTATGTATATTTCAACCAGGACTGTATGCAAGCCAAAAAAAAACAAGGGCCCAGGACAAATATAATAGGACATTTTTTACAGTTTTAGATTGAAATGGAAATTCATAAAGCAGGTTTCATGAGTATCGTTTCATCTCAAAACTAAAACCAAAAGCTCCTCAGAGCATATCAAAATTACACCTCTTGTGGGAACAAACAGAGACAGTGATTTCTTATGAGTGTAAGGGATCAGTAATGAAACCATGCTGGGCGAGAGGCGTCAACACGCGTCACGAGTGACTGGAACAACCGTGGGTTTCTTCCTCTCGTCACACCGACACCATCGGCCCTGTCGGGGCGATCCCTGCACTTCGCGGAGCGCAATTGGATCCAGTCCACGGTTGGATTTCTCCCCTGCATGTTCGGGAGAAAGCGAACGGTTTCCAATGTAAGGAAGGGTAAAAAGACGCAGTGCAGACGCGATGCACATCTGCCTGTCAGATGCACTGGACGGGGACGATATGCATCGGTGTCGGTGTGTCACAGTGTGGATCTTTGCTTGAGGCTCCCACGTCCTCGGAGACCACTTACTGCAGCGGCAACCGTCACACTTTTCTCTCATGCCATTAATTTTAGTCACAGATGAGTGAGTCACATGCAGGAAACACGCTGCTGTCGACGGGGGGACGGGGGGGGGGGGGACGGGGAGAAGAAAAGCTTTCTGATGGCTTAACTTTTTGTTTTATTAAAATCTGTAAAGACATTTTTTTCTTCCCCCTCAATATTTTTATTATAAATATTTCTGTGAGAGCTAATCGTCTTATTTTTTTAATTTGTATTATTCAAATGGTTTTTTTTAATTTCCAGTCTAAGGTTTCAAAGGGAACTTGATTGTCATTTCAATCCGTGTAATTCACAGCGGAACCGCGTCTTTTTTCGTTGCTCGGGACCGGAACACATCGTGTCATCGTAGCAGGAGAGCTCGTGAAAGACGTGCTGATTCCGTACCGGTCACGGAGAAGGAAGAAGAAAAAAAAATCAGATTCTGAAACTCGACGACCGCCGAAAACCGTTTTTTTCTGTTGCGCCTCCGGACGTGGAAGCCCTCGCTCGCTCTGCAGAGCCCACACACTACCAAAAAGATTCGTCATCGGTGTCGCGTCTGTGTCACCGCCGAGGTGTCGCTCCCAACGCGCACGGCGTTTCTCTTTGTGTTTCTCTGTTACTCAGCGTGACGTCGAATGTGCCCGCGGTTGGTCTCTCAGGTCGGGAAAGAGGCTCGTGTTGCCCATCCAGTGTTCGGCACGTGGACGACAGTGTTTTCTCTGTGGTGGAAGTGTGCACACGTGATATGGGAATTATTTGAACAGAAGTTAGCCTCCATCCCTGCGTGCATTTTTTATTGAACAATTTCATTTTGGGTTAACATTACTGTGTTGAAAAAGGTGAATGGTTTTGGGCCCTGGTGTCATTTGGCCTCCAAAGCAGGAAGATTGAAAATAAATAAATAGATAAATGCTGTCAACACGTTCTCTCGCCTGATTGGCTCTCTGGGACTGGGTCCCTTCGGATCCCTCCAGATGCGTTTTCTGGAGACGTGAAAGGTCAGAAGGATCATAAAGTATGAAAGTTTACGGCGACACTCGGACGTGTCAGGGAGGAGGAACCCAAAAGGGGGCGAGGCGATTGAGGGACGGGAGTTTGGCTCTGAGCCGAGTGTGTCTCAAGCGTTTTGGGTCCTCACCTTCCCCTGCCCCTGTCAGGCGGCTCATGGTCTCCGGGCTCCGTCGGGGATGCAAAGTGACAGCCGGGGTGGCTTCCATGTCGGCGAGGTGAGAGCAGGCCCTGCGGCTACACGCCCTGACCAGGATCGCCCCTCTGGGTCTGCGGCGTGAGAAGAGGAGGAAGAAGAAGACGATGCTCCAGCGTCTCTCTGTGATTAGATTGTCAGTGCGCCCTCCCAACCTGTAAGATGTCCTCCTCCTCCTCCTCCTCCTCCTCCTCGTCCTCCTCCAACAGGGGCGGATCAGCGACGCCGTGATCAAAGTGGCAGAGCGCTAAAACATCCATTAAGCTTTTAATTGAAGAGACGGTCGGACGGCGACGTGTGATACGCCGCGCGTGTGGATGCGACAGGGCTCGTCTTGTCGAGGTGAGAAACCGACGGAGGTTTTCTCAAAGGTCACGGGCGGCCAGGGGGGCCCAGGGGGGGCCAGCAGCCCCCCCCCCCCCCCGCCACACTGTCGCTCTCCACGCTGCTCTTTTGTGGCGACACTGATAGGATTTATTGAACCCCCCCCCCCCCCCCCCCCCCCCCCCCCCTCCCCCCCGACTTATTTACACTACACCTTTTGCTTACACATCATGCATGCATTAATGCATTCAAATGAATATTGAGTTAATATACGTACTGCTGATAAATCGGGGTTCCAACTAATCATTCGTGGGCCCTTTTGCCTTCGTTGCGACTTTGACGATGGCACACAATCAAACACAGGGTCAGTCAGCTGTTCAGTACGGAAGAGGCAGGCGCCAGACAAAAATAATGAGATGATTTATTTAGTTGCTATGTGGAAAAATTACGTCAAACCTAATCAGAGGATGCTATTCTACTCATTTTGCATATTGAGGACAAAGACAAAATGCGGAGAATAAACATGAAATTTCTAGATTTAAAGTGGAAGAAGAATATATTGCGTTTGACTGGTCGACAAAGAATTTGGGATTTGATGGAACAGAGAAGTTATTCTTTACTCTCGAAATGCCAAATTAAATCTTCCCGTGATTTACTTTGACCTCATTCTCGAAAATGTCAACTTCAATGTCGAAATGCAAAAGGACAAGTCTAAAATTTCTCATGCCCTGACCCGAAAAACTCTCTTCCGCAGTGAAGAAAGAGATAGCGGCAGAAGGATTAAAGGCATGTGCGCAAGTAGAGAATGACGGAGAGTGGACAAAAAGCCCAGAATTTGATCTTTGGAGACAAGATGGCGGACCACAGCATGTACAATTTGAATTTCTCCATACGGTGGCAGCGCGGCTGGCCGAGGACACGTCGGACGTCCCGACTGCCCTTCAGAGTCTCTGCGTGTCCCCGCTGCGAGGAAGGCAATGTCAGTGTTTGTGTTGGTCAGCGGGGTCGGCGGCCCCCACAGCGGGACCCTGGACACCGGGAGAAACACGCGACGAGGAGGCGGCAAGGGCGGGGGCGGGTACCGGCACAGGTTCCGAAGGGGTCTGCACATCTTCAAATCCAAGCCAAGGCCTCTGATGCCAAGCCAGTCTGTCAGGCGACCCCCCCCCCCCCCCCCCCCCCCCCCCCCCCCCTCTCCATATCATGCTGTGGTTCTGGCCTCGACACCCTGCAGATATGGAGGCATAAACTGGCGTGGGCCGGCACACGCTTCCTCATGGCACTGCATATGATTTACTGGCCCATTGGGCAGCTTGGCCCGGGAGAGGCCCGGGGTCCTGGGCACGAGTCCACAGGGCACGGGGCAAGGACGAGGCGCGGCGTTGCCAAGCGGCGCGAGAGCAGGCCTCCTCCTCTTGTTGACGTTTGGCGGGAATATATATTTCTGTGGCGGGTTTTGCAGCGCAAAGCGCTTTTACCCCGGGTCGCATCAGACGGGTCGCTCTGCCAGCGGCAGCGTCTCGCACTCTACGAGGCTCGTGCAACGCGCGCGTGTGCGTGTTGAACTCTGCAGACGCGGGCGCGTCTGCAGAGTTCGCAGAGTTTGCAGGAAGAAAAAGAAAAAAAAATCAGAAATGTTCGATGTTGAATATTACACTTCATTTTGAGCATTTCAAGGTATTTTTTTCTCTTTCAAAGTTTGTTGGCAACGTGTTTGCAGAGACCCAGCTCCAGAGAGCAGCGAGTTGAGCTTCACGTCGACGGGTTTTAAAACAGCAGTCCAAAAAGCTGCCTTTAAACACGATCACGTCTTTTTCCTTCACACCTCCGACTTCACAAGTGTGACTTCCGTCTGTTGCGTCTCTCTCTCTCTCTCTGTCTCTCTCTTTATCTCTCTCCTTCTCCGTCTCTTTTTCTCTCGCTCCCTCCCTCCCTTCCGCCCTCATCCTTCTCATCTTCTCTTTTCCCCCTAATGCTTTTCACTCACAAATCCCTGCGTTAAAACGGACTATGGAGGAAAACTTTCTATCGCCAGTGATGGAAACAGCCGAATTAAAACAATTAAACCTCGCGGGAGAAAAAGAATCCTGTTGACGGAGGAACACAAAGGCAGACGGAGAAGGGGAGCGATAGAAAAAGAGTTTGTCTTCTGTCTAATAGAAACAGCAGGTAACAATGAACAGCCTCCTGGTCGATGCTACTCGACGTGTCAGCTCAAGCCAGGAAACGAAGTCGGAGCTTCGGTGAACATACGTTTTTTCTTCTCCTCCGCCGTCGCCAACGTGGAGTTGACAACTTCCTCGGGAGCTCCCGAGGAAAAGTCCCTGCGTCGCGACCGACGTCTTTCACGACCGAAACAACCATACCAGCTGGAACCACCAGGGGGCGAACAAAGCCGTCGATGGCATATTTGTCTGGCCTTATATGTCCAAGTGGACCCAGATCACCTTAACCCCCACTTGTACCCCTCCTCACCTCCCCCCACTCTCCAAACCCCTCCAGGCCCTTACTCCTCTCCCCCTCCTCCCCCACCACCACCTCCCTTTCTCCCTCCTCCCCGAGGGCGACGTGGCATGTCTTCCCCTCAGCTGGCCCTCGCCTTCGCCTGCGCTGTCACTCTGGATGGCTCCTAGCAAGCCCCCACCCCCCCCCCCCCCCCACCCCCCCGCTGTGATTGAGCATTACGAGGTGTTTCACGCCTCCGTGCATTAGGGTCGAGACGGCGGGGAAGGGCGTCGGGTAAACGATACGTATATGGATCGCGAGGGCAACGGGGTTCACGGCCGGGTCAGGTCACCGGGAGGAAGGAAGGAAGGAAGGTGACAGTCCCCGGATCCATGGGACAATCCGAGCATATGCACATGCATCTATCTGTGCTCAATATATTCACACGCAGAAACTATATCGGCATGTACAGTACATGCTCAGGTACACACACGCCAAGAATTTGTGCATACACACACACACACACACACACACACACACACACACAGGGCAGTAGGGGAGTGACATCACAGATGGACTGACACAGCCACAACACTGGAATTCACAGAGTTGATGAAAAATGGCGATTGCGACCAGGCTGTACCCCCCCCCCCCCCCCCCCCCCCCCGCCCCCAACCCACTCGTCGACGATCAACACGAGGTCCGCCGCAGTCGACTGGTGACTTTCACTGCGTGTTCCTCGTAAAAAAAAAAAACCTGGAGTTAAAATTCTGGATATTTTTCAAAACGCGCACTTCATTTCTGATCTTCATCCATCGCCGCGCATGAGCGGCCAGCGCTTGTTTGAGCCGGTGAGAGTGTGTAATTAATGCGCTGTGACGAGGGGCTTCTGCCGAGTGACAGTGAAAGACCACCTACTGGCTTTTAATACTTGCCTGTCAATGTGGCCGCAGGACACCGAGCACAGGCCCGTTTCAGCTCGGGGGGGGGCTGAACGGGCGAGAGCTATATGCAGAGAGACAGGCAGGAAACAACATGAAGGGAATGTCAAATGTGAATTGCGTAATTATCTAGAAAATTGAATCGATTTGACGTGAAAGGCTGTTTTTGTGATCTTTCATTTGTTGTAAAAGGTCTTAAATCCAGCTTTGCATTCCACTGCACGTGCAAAAACAAATCGTCCAAAAGATTAATGAAAAAATGTCATTTTCTATTTGGTCGTCGTCACTTCAGCACAGTTCAATCTACTGTAGTTTGAAGGGAGAGAACAGCGTCTCGGATCTGAGCTTCACACACTCTGTTACACTTGTGTGAGTGATAACGTGCTCACTAATGCTCTGGTCATGCCCGCTTAACTGCCCCACACACACACACACACACACACACACACACACACTAGGCACTCACGCACTTTAACGCACACAGTCACACACATTCAGTCTCTGACACGCGGCCGCAAAATGACATATTTCATTCACAGTTATTGTACATAACGCAGGGTCACGACCCTTTACAATAAATGGCGTGTGATTAAAGGAGCTTCTGATATGAATCGCTATATACACATGGAGAAAAGAGAAAAAAAACAAGCTACGGAATGCCTTTTGCTGCCAAATGAGAAAAACAAAAACAGATCAGTAACAAGATACTTTTACTTCATATTGACATACAGACACATCACGTGGCATCATAACAGCTGACATGTTCATAAGGTGACACGTGACGATAGCGTGCAACTTTTCAAATTCAAACAAATTGAGAAGATGATTCTGCATTTCGCCCTGAGAGAATACGGTCAATATGTCGAGAATTAAGTCAAACTAACATCAAGGACAAAATCGATATATGTCGCATGATAAAACGTGACATTTTCACGATTTAGAATCCAAACTCCTGACGTTGGCGCAGACTGCCTCCAGGTGAGCTGGCGGAATTGCCGCTCCGGAATCAGTTTCAGTGACGACCTGGGAGAGGGGGTGTGTGTTCAGAAGGAGAAACCTCAGGAGCCTGGTCAGTTCGCTCCTCCGTCTGGATTGGAGGAGACTTCATCTCTTGATATTTGAACTCGATTGCAGATATTTTCGACCTTTATTCCTGAGATGCGAAAGGAGAACGGGCGATTCCCGATTCCTCCCCCGTAGCCTCTGTGTGAAACAGTCCCATGGGAGGACATCTCCAGATTGTTCCTGGCCTTGTAACCGTGTCACCATAGTTCTTAAAATCTGGCCCCACAGTGCGTTTTCCGTCGCTGTCTGTTGTCGTCTCTCGTTCACGTGCTCTTCGCTGGGCCTCGCCTTTTTGCTCTGATGTCCGTACATACTTCGAACATGGCCGCTTCAGCCTGAGTGAGCAAAACATGCGACACACACACACACACACACACACACACACACACACACAGAACACGGCTCCAGGTTACGTCCGACCACTCCACCTGCGACATAGAGGCGGCCAGAGTCAGCGGTCTAGACGCCGGAGGTAAGTACGGGCTCGTGTACCCAGGCGCCTTGTAACCAGCTGTAGGGAGGAACGATGTCTCGTCCTCGGAGCTGCGCAGATCGATACAGCCGCGCTGCCTGAGCGCCCGTCCGTCCACCTGACGGCCTGTCACCGTCTCCGGGGTGACTGGGGGATTTAAAATCTCGTTTCTGTATTTCCCTTTCTTGTCGCTTACCTGCTCGTCCTCCCCTTAGCCATATTCTTTCTCTCTCTCTGCTCCTTCTGCCCCCCCCCCCCCCCTCCTCACTCCCTTTCCTCTGTCTCTCTGTCCCCTCTCTCCCTGGCTGCCGGCAACCCCGGGGCTTGACAAGCTGGCCAGGCCGCCCGCATCTGCCAGCACATCTTTAGTGGCTTGGCAGTGAGGAGCGTCCGTCACAGGTTGTAATCAAACCTGCCTGGAAACGGAGCAGGAGGAGAGAGGAGGAGGAGGAGGAGGAGGAGGAGGAGGAGGTGGACGGAGTGCGAGCGAGCGAGGGGGAGGGCCCCTCCTTCTGCCTGATTAATCATAATGTAATTTTAATTAAAAAGCACAGTGTCAAAGGGTTTAGCTGCCTGAGAAGTGAGCCCAGATTGCCACGCAGCGGCAGCCCCCTCAGTCTGCGGGCAGGAAATGCGTCCTGACAAATCCAGGCGGCCGGGCCAAGAAAAACAAAGGCCACCATTACCAGGATATTGTCACGGAGGGACGAGCGGGGGCGCGAGCGAGAGTCAGAGCCGGGCGGGGCGGTGGGGTGGTGGTGGTGGGCGGGGGGGGGGGGGGACAAGGGGGAAAAGGGAAAGGAGCGCGGAGGAGACGTGAGGCGATGGGATGTGGGGACAAGCAGGAAAAAAAGGTCGGGGGTCGCGCTGTCATGCCGATTGGTGCTCGGCGCAAACGTCCATGTCGCGCAAAGAAGCAGTAGAGAGGCAAAAGTGTGGCGCGAGAGATCCTGGCATCGTCTTTTGTCAAGGGTGGCTACCGTAAGCGCTTGTGAGCGCTGCCGTTGGCTGGGGGGCCTTCGTGTTCTCCCCTTCTTTCTTCTTCTTTTTTTTGTTGTTGTCACGCTTAAGTTTGTTTACATCTCAGGTGCACGCGGCGTCCACCCGGTGTCAGGCCGGGCTACGTCGACGCCGCCTGAGTCGGGGGCTCGCTGGCGCGCCGCGCATGTCGGCTCGGGGCCAAGCTGAGGCTGAGACGATGGCGGGCCTGCTCCAGACGGGGGGGGGGGGGGGGGGGGGCGGAGGGGAAGCGCGGTGACACGCCGGAGGAAGGCCAGAGGGGCTGCAGCCGGGGTCGGGCGGGGGGAGGAGGGGCCTCGCCGAGGAGACGCGGTGTGTCAACACGGCTGAGCTGGAAGCGGAGCCAAACACTTGTGGTGACGTGGCGTCACCCTGGGTCCTGGCGACAGATTAGGAAGATTACAGACATGGGTGAATTG
Source organism: Scophthalmus maximus (assembly GCF_022379125.1). Taxonomy (NCBI): domain Eukaryota; kingdom Metazoa; phylum Chordata; class Actinopteri; order Pleuronectiformes; family Scophthalmidae; genus Scophthalmus; species Scophthalmus maximus. The sequence continues at coordinate 11,966,011 of NC_061536.1, read as the reverse complement.
TGTCCGTGCAGGGGTGCCCACAAGGTGTGTGTGTGTCCGCGTGTGTGTGTGTGTGTGTGTGTGTGCGTGTGTGTGTGTGTGCGCAGTGGTGGAAGAAGAAGAAGTACTCACTGAAGTCTATACATTTTCCTGATACAGATCAAATAGATACTCTGGGTCATAACTGTATGTTTTACAGTAGCTTACAGTGTCTTTCCACCACCGTATTGTATGTATGCTATTTATTTCCTAGAAGTGAAGGATGGAAGTGTATTACATACGAGCTTCGTGCACTGGAAACATTCCAAAAAAACAGTTTACATTGGGAAACTTTAAGGGGCACGACTGCAGGAAAAACATAGCGTGATCTCACTCCTGCATCTCAACCCTCGGATACAGAGCTTCTTACTTTATGGCGCCATGTTCTCCATGAATGATAGATGAAGAGTGAAGGTGTAGTACACATTGCCCGGGTGAGACAACAAAGGCAACGGATAATCACCCCCGGAGAGGAAAAGGGGGCTAAAAGCCCAGTGGTCGTCCCCGTCGTACCAGTTTCCTCCCTCTGCCTTCCATTGGGTTCCGGGGCTGCAGCGAGGTAGTGGCCCGGACTGGATGACCTTTGTGAGTCGGGGGAATGCGGGGGGTGTTTCGGTCTAAGGGTTTCGGAGGTGAGAGACCGCGAAGGGGCCTCTTCGCCAGGCCCCAACGAGCGTGCCATCTCTCCCTCCAGGTGCCGTGTGCCTTACACCCTCCTCGGACGAGCGGGTCCCTCTAAAAGCGGCGAGATGTCCTCCGGGGGGCGATTTCCCTCCGCGTGTGTCGCTGAGCAGAGAATCCCCTTTGGCTGATGATTGGTGGGACTACGACTTTGTCATATTTTAACAAACAAAAGACAAATAACTAAGTAGAGTATAATGATTAGGGCCCCCCCCCCCGTGAAAGGCCCGGGTTGGTTTGAATCTCCTCGCTGTGAGGCGACAGCGCCGACCGCCACACCGCCGCGCAGCCCGGTCACGGGACGACGAGCATTTAATAATCGTTTGTCATATTTTTCAAAACCAGCTTAACAGAAAATTAAACCATCTGATTCTTTCAAATAAAATACTCGGGCTTTTTTTTTAAAGCAAATTAAGGAACTTTCAAATCCACAAAACTCTTTGATGCTCTGACTTTAACTATGAACCAGGCGATGAGGAAACCTCCGATAAACCTCTGATCTTCTTTTAATTTGTCAATTAGAGGCTCATTTACTCGCTTCGTTCCCTTTGATGCTCGGAGCTGGTCCATATGTCGGAGTTAATGTCCCGCTTTTCCTTTTTTTTCGGGGGGGGGGGGGGCGCCCTTTATTCGCTAAATCAACTCCATTGAGCCCCATTGACCGGCGGACGCTAACAAGTGCTGCAGAGGCCTGGAAGTGCGGCGGGAATAATGAGGCCTCCGTATGATCTGATGTGGCCCATATTGTCCAGTGACGTGAGGCCTGCTCCCAGCACACACACACACACACACACACACACTCACACACAAAGGCAGACACACACTCTGGGACACTAACGAGGGTTTGAAGAACCTCCCCTGGCACCTGGGGCCGGGGGACACAAAGCCCGCCGCCCGCCCCCGCTGATGGAGACGCAGGAAAAAGAGACAGATGACATCTTTGACCAGCACTAACACGCAGGTAGCTAACAAAGCCGCCTCTTGTTCTCATTTACATGTCAAAGGCCGCGCACATGCTTCAGGGGAACGGGGGGGGGGGGGGGGCGGGTGCGGGCCGGGGGGGGCCCATGTACCGAAATGTACGAAATGCAAGAGCGTGGCTGCGTTACGTAAGCAGAGAGACAAGCGCACGCCGAGGCTGACGGGGGCCCCGGTTCGGCTACGACGAAGAGACTCGGCCTATCGGACCAGCAGCCCGAGAGAGAGAGAGAAAGAGTCAGAGTCACTCGCTTCCTGTCCGTCTCCTTTTCACCCAGGGCTCGCGGCGCTCCGGCTCCCGGTTTCCCCCCCTGAACCAACCACCCGCTGGCTGCCTTAACCACCCTCTAATAAACCCATCTGTTGGGTCATTATTGCATCCACAGCCATCTGAAGAGGGGAGCAACCCTGCAAAGACAGACAGAGAGAGAAAGAGAGAGAGAGAGAGGGAGAGAGGGCTCGGTGCATGGGGGGCCGGAGAGGAAGTGGATAAAAGAAGCAGAGTGCCATTTTTTTTCCCCCCGTTTATTTTGCTGTCAACGAGCAGAGGAAGTTATTTCTCCTCATAAATCAGACAAATTTATTCATTAATATCATTACTATGTGCGCGGCATTTCAAATTCAGATGGAGAAAAGAGAAGCAATATTCTTGTTTACACAGTGGATACCGCCATAGTCCAAAGAGTAAATACAGAACAGATCATGCTGTATATTAATTTCCCTCCTTTTCTTAGCTGCTTTCCCTTTTTATTCTACATGATTCGCTAATCATCGCTAATTGTGAACCGATTGCGTAGAGCAACGTAAAGATTCTCTTTTATTCCTCATTGTAAAACATTGAAATCAAGATGAAAATTTAAAAAAAAAACAAAGTCCAAACTTCATTCTCATCATTAGAAACATAATTGTTTTTTTAAACATGAAATATCACTGCAAAGATGATTTGGGGGTTTTCTGTCATATCACATGATGATGCTCAAATTATTATTTTTTTCCTCCGAGCACATTTTTGTCGTCCATTAAATCTGTTTCATTTCAAACACTTTGTGCACAATAACTTATTCTGGATCATTGTTATACTCCTGTGTATACCATCATTTTCTCTATATACTTTTGCAAGTTCAAATTAGCACAAAGCGCATAACCTGAAGAAAATCACTGGCATGTCAGGTTTCTAAGCTCCACGTTGGCTCCATGTGGCAAAGAGGTGGCCCGTCAGTGTGTGTGTGTGTGTGTGTGTGTGTGTGTGTGTGTGTGTGTGTGTGTGTGTGTGTGTGTGTGTGTGTGTGTGTGTGTGTGTGTGTGTGTGCGTGTGTGTGTGTGCGTGCGCGTGCGTGCGTGCGAGGGCTTGTTGGCCCATACTGCACACTGTACACGCGCGTGTTGTGCCGCTGGCGCGGTGCAGCCAGGAAGGGCTGGTAAAGGCTTTAACTTTGCTAAGCTTTCTCCTGCCAGGTCCCTGGGAGATCCCACTGTTCGCTTATATTGAACTTTGTAGGCCGGTGGCTCTGCCAGGCTCCCCTGCCTGCTGCTGTAATATAGGAGCTGCTGGGGACGAGCGCAGCCAGCGAGACCCAGGGAGAGGGGACACGGATCACACCAGCCCTGTGGTTATTACATTTACCCGTGTGTGTGTGTGTGTGTGTGTGTGTGTGTGTGTGTGTAGAGGCGAGTGCCTTTCCATAGTTTTACAGTCTAGGTGTGATGTCTGGCCATTTAGAAGTGTTTGCTTGTGTGAATTTTGTGTTTGTACAATATGAATTACTGCAATTGAATTCACACAAATTTTATGTTTACTCTATTTCTGTGTGTGTGCACGTGTGTGTGTGTGTGTGCGCGTGCATTTGGAACTGGCGATGCTCCACCATGTCCTCTCCAACTCACACACACCCTCTGTCATGAACAGCCACAGCCTCTGGCAGGTGTTGCTGTGGTGCACAGAGATGTGTTTCCCAAAGTGACACGCACACGCGCGCGCACACACACACACACACACACGTGCACGAACACACGTCCACGAACACACGTCCAAACACACACCGTTGGGAATCCCCACAGGTGAGCCTTAAAGGGCAGAGTCAACACCTTATTATTAAAATGCAGAGACAACCACATGCAGAACACACACACACACACACACACACACATACAGGACAGCTGTTTAGGCCGTCTTACACACTCCCAATCTCTGATAAGTTACACAAAGAACTGAACTCAAAATTGTTTTGATTACGAAATAGATAAATAGATATTATATATTTGTTATCATTACAATAATTCTTTCCATACAATTAGCTATACATGTAAAATGATTACTGCCCAGTGTTTTGAATACAGAATCAGTTTTCTCATTTGAATCATAGCTAAATTAAAAAACAATTTTTTTATTGAACTAAAAAATGTAAAAACTATAGGACAATTCTACATTTGGAGTAAAACTTAATCTAAGGCATATACATGATGATGAGTTGGTTGGTATATATAGATATATAAATGCAATTTTGTTTTAAATGAATCTGCAGCATTTTGAAGTGAAACGCTACGAACTGAAACACGTAAAAAGAGCTCGGGACTCTGCAAACGACAAGATAAAAATCTGAGCTGTGCCGGCGCGGATTGGAGGGATAATCCATACAAAGCAGCGTGTTTATCCCCTTGTCCAGAAATAGCAATTCATCGGTGACCCTATAGTGCTATTCTCTGTCCGGGCCCAGCAAGAGAGCACTAAATGTTCAAGCGGAGATAAGTGCCGGCAAGTCCTCAGACAATACAAGCACGGTTTCAAGCTCCCGCTCAATACAGCTCCTCCCCTCGGAGGAGAAGGGGGAGCGGGGGGGGAGTACAGGGAGCAGGACTTTGGGTGGAGGGGTCACACCGTGTGTGGCTACAGGGACAGCGTGTGTGTGTGTGTGTGTGTGTGTGCGTGTGTGCGTCCCCCTCTCTCTCCGTGGAAAGGGAAGATGTCGTCTCTTTGCTTCAGTGAACCCTGCAGCTCACGGGGCTAACGGAGGGGCAGGTCCTCCTCAACGCGTGAGCCGAGCCAAGTCCCCCGACACCCGCTGGGACAATAAGTCCGAGCTTCAGGACGGACGGCGAGAACAAAATGGGAGCAAGGAGCACACCAAAAAAAACCAAGACATGCAAGGATAGGATTTTAAAGTGAGGAGAACAGGACGAATGACGACGCTGAGATGGACGAGACTTGGATTCAAGGAAGACCTCAATATGAATGAATTAGAACAAGACACAAGAGGCCAAAGGTCAGCGTGTCGCAACGCCGAGGGGGAATATTTAATCTTTCCCATGCTTTTGAATATTTTTCAATACTAGAGTGCCTCGGCATCTTTTCTTTCTTTCGTTTCTTTCAAAGAAATACGGGCATTCGGAGAGCGCGGACCTCCGCCAGGCCTGAGCAACCCCTCCTCCTCATGCCGAAGAATCCGTCACCTGTCACGATGGCCGAGTCCTTCTCTCTGATCGGAAAAATCAATCACCTTAAAGTTGTACACGCCCAGTTTTTATTCCTGAACGTTGACATGCAACACTTTGTTCCACTGTGTCCAGGGGTTAGAACCAAGTCCGGTCAAACCCAGGGACAATGGCGAAATCAATGAGACACACTGAATATGGATTTATAGGCCCGCGTGCATCGATACGACTCTCTCTGCATCATAACGACGACGAGATACAGCGCGTGAAGTGACGGCGGCGAAAGGTCGCGCTCCTCTCGTCAACGAGCTGACCTCACCGCTGAAGTCACGAGACGACGGTGTCGGAGGCTCCGGACGCCCAGACGGACTGTGTGAGTGAGTTTCCTCACGGAGAGGAGGTGGGGGTGCCTGTGTGAGTGTGTGTGTGTGTGTGTGTGTGTCCCAGTGTGTCACGGCATGCAGCCGATCACGATGGAGAACTTTGCGCGGTGATGAATTGCGAACGTGACAAAAGTGTGTGCGTGCGAGTGTGCAGTCAGTCCGGCGACGACAGCGTCAGCGCGCCGCCCTCTTCGAAAAAACCCCAAAAAGTTACCAGAGTGACAGAGTATCTGCTGTGCAGCAGATAAAGATGGACGCCGCGTCCCTCCACTTCCCTCCCCTGACGCCTCGCTGCAACAGTGACGGCGAAGCAGCCCCGGACACGGCTGCTGCCACCTTGTGCCGGTGACGTCATTTGAGGCCGGACTCACTGCGCAGTATGGTCGCCGCGGGGCGGCGCCGCGGCGGCAAATGCGACCGGCCACAAGCGAGTCGGTCTCAGCTGTGAATCGCGACGCTTCACCCCCCGTTTTCACAGCGTCGGATCAAACTGATTAAAATGGAACTCGCCGGACAAATAAGAAACTCGGCGCGATCGGAGAACGACAGGAGCGATCTTTGTGAAAACAGGGAGGAGGCGGGGTTTAGGAGCTATACTGCAGCCAGCCACCAGGGGGACGACCCGGATTGTTTGGCCTCACCCTCATATCGTCCCTCTTCATTTACAGTCCGGGTGTCTTCATCGCTTTACGTTTAAAACGGTTCAAAACTGAATTATCCAAGAGTCACGCTGCTGGCGTAATATGTGACACTACTCGCTACCAAGGTAGCGAGTAGTGTCGTCCCCCGGGTCGTCCCCCTGGTGGCTGGCTGCAGTATAGCTCCTACTCGCTACCTTGGTGAATAATATAGAAGGGGAAAATAAAATGTCGATTACAATAAAGCAAATGAGGACTATGTTAATGAAACTGAATGTCTGTCGCAATAGGAGACGTTTGGCTTCGAAAAGGAGTATTTGATTAGAGAGTATGAATTGAGCTGCAGTTGTTGAAATGACAGAAAAATATATCATATTTCCGTCAGACTTATCCTGCATTTGAATTTTTAGCATCTTTTTACAGTCAACAAATCCACGGGAAAGACCATCTCCGTCGCTCTTAGCCTCCAGCTCTTTGGTCCCTTGTGACAATATTTCTGTCAGTCTACTTCAGCCAGGAGTTCTTCCCCAAGTTCGAGTCTCGTCCGTGCCGGTGCAGCCACACGAGCGGAGACGCGGGCAGGTAGCTGAGCCGCCGGCGCTCTGACAGACACAGATTCTCCCACACCTCTCCCCGTTCTGCCTGAGGGCTTCTCACAGGTACGATTTTCTGGCCCCTCGGCCCCGGAACTGAAAATGAGAATCTCCAAATTAGGAGTCAGGGAGTCGTGTCGGAGCCTGACCCTGGATTCTCACCTCCCATCCGGCCGGACCTGTGAACACTGGATCAGATCCGCCGCGCTCCTCCCATCTATTTTCTATTTGTCGACAGCATCCTTTTTTTTTACCCCAATTATTTTCCCCGCGCTTCTGTTCTTCTCCCCCGGACCTTTGTCAGGCCCGATGTGAACATCCGCCCCGGGAGAGAGAGAGACGATCGCAGGTGGACATCTGGATTTGTTCGGGTGTGAACGCACCCGAGATGCTTTGACGACGCAATTTGAGATCGAATCACTCGGACGATATTCGGAGGTGGTTTTCTGTCTTTTTTTAAACGCGTACAATCCTGTTCCATTGCAAAGCTGCATGCATCGTGATCGATCAGCCCGTCCTGACCCCCGCTCTCACCTTCTCGTTCATTTTTGACATATTGCAAAAGCACATTGACACAACGGACACCTCGTTACAGTCAGACTAAAGGTGTTGGCTAGAAACGACGTCATTTTAATCTTCGTGAGCAAGAAATCCACGCTCGCCGCCGACGCGGTGACATTGAGGTCGTTCATTGGTTTTTCGCCTCTGGCGCATGCACGTTGTCACGTCTCCTGGAATTCTCCGTCATTTCTCTCGATCTCAAACTTTTGAAGAGCGCGTAACGCCGCGTTGGACTTCAGCAGGGACTTCTCCTTCTCTTGGACGAGGCGGAACTGCTTAGTTTAGAAGTGTTCTCATCATTTGGCCGGTGGTTCGAGTCTTGACTGACGAAGAGCCAATCAGGAAGCGGCATTGTGTCCCGCCATCCGCCCATACCACGACGCAGAGTTTTCAAACTGAAATGGGGCGAGCGGCTTTTCCAAACTTCTTTTGGAAGTTTTTCCATCTTTTTTCCCCCCATCTTCATTAAATGAAGAATATGTAGACACGTCTGTCCGGGCTCCAGGAGCCATCGCGAGGACTCGGCCTTGAAAACCGCTCCGTCCCGAGCGGACGGCCGCTGTCCCGGGCACAAGAGGTGACCCGCCGGGGAACGAGCTCCATCCGCAGGGGCCCCCCGGGGTGGAGGGAGACACGCCCCGACCTTGCCCACATCCGTCAAAGGAGGGGAGGGGGAACCCGAGGGGTAGTGCTGGTGTCCCCCCCGCCGGCTCAGCCCGCGGTTGAGTAGTAGTGCCTGGGGCTGAACGTGGCACCTAAGACAGTGGCACGGCAGCGGCAGGCCAGCTACATGCTTCTGCTACATTACACACCAAAACGGTTGTCGGTGTCTACATTCACGCTGACTCGAATTAGGGGATTACAATGGCAGACACCTGCAGCCTATGGAGGAGGAGGAGGAGGAGGAGGAGGAGGAGGAGGAGGAGGGGGGGGGGGACAAGGGGCGGCAAGAAAGATTTATTTACGTCGGATTCACTGAATTCCCCTCGAACACTTCCGACGTCATCTGCGATCGAGGTGAAACCCGTTAGTGTAATGAAGTCACTGTTGTCGAGGAGGATGTAACTGACAACTGTTTGAAATAAAGAGAGAGTTGGGGCGGGGGGGGGGGGGGCGGGGGGTTTAGAATTTCACAGCAGTCAAACATTCCTCGCTCTGCATATGAGGAGTTCTCCTCGAAGAAGAAGATGGTGGAGAGAAAAAAAGGAGAGTGTCACAGACACCTCGATC